>NW_027195592.1:0-77500 GCF_038502225.1 Cherax quadricarinatus
TCATTTGTCTTACTACACTTGTTGTGTTCCACTTTCTGACAATTCTGTGACTGAAGAAATACTTCCTAACATCCCAGTGACTCATGTGTGTGTGTTGTACTCACCTAATTGTGGTTGCAGGGGTCGAGACTCAGCTCCTGGCCCCGCCTCTTCACTGATCGCTACTGGATCCTCTCTCTCTCTGCTTCCTGAGCTTTGTCATACCTCTTCTTAAAACTATGTATGGTTCCTGCCTCCACTACTTCACTTGCTAGGCTATTCCACTTGCTGACAACTCTATGACTGAAGAAATACTTCCTAACGTCCCTGTGACTCGTCTGAGTCTTCAGCTTCCAGTTGTGACTCCTTGTCCCTGTGTCCCCTCTCTGGAACATCCTATCTCTGTCCACCCTGTCTATTCCACGCAGTATCTTGTATGTCGTTATCATGTCTCCCCTGACCCTTCTGTCCTCCAGTGTCATCAGTCCGATTTCCCTTAACCTTTCCTCGTACGACATTCCCTTGAGCTCTGGGACTAGCCTTGTTGCAAACCTTTGTACTTTCTCTAACTTCTTGACGTGCTTGACCAGGTGTGGGTTCCAGACTGGTGCTGCATACTCCAGTATGGGCCTAACATACACAGTGTACAGTGTCTTGAACGATTCCTTATTAAGGTATCGGAACGCTATTCTCAGGTTTGCCAGGCGCCCGTATGCTGCAGCGGTTATTTGGTTGATGTGTGCCTCTGGTGATGTGCTCGGTGTTATGGTCACCCCAAGGTCTTTCTCCCTGAGTGAGGTCTGTAGTCTTTGTCCACCTAGCCTATACTCTGTCTGCGGTCTTCTTTGCCCCTCCCCAATCTTCATGACTTTGCATTTGGCTGGATTGAATTCGAGAAGCCAGTTGCTGGACCACATGTCCAGCCTCTCCAGGTCTCTTTGCAGTCCTGCCTCATCCTCGTCCGATTTAATTCTTCTCATCAACTTCACGTCATCTGTGAACAGGGACACTTCAGAGTCTATTCCTTCCATCATGTCGTTCACATATATCAAAAATAGCACTGGTCCTAGAACTGACCCCTGTGGGACCCCGCTCGTAACAGGCGCCCACTGTGATACCTCTTAATATACCATGACTCGTTGCTGCCTCCCTGTCAGGTATTCCCTTATCCATTGCAGTGCCCTCCCTTTTACGTGCGCCTGATCCTCCAGCTTCTGCACTAATCTCTTGTGGGGAACTGTGTCAAAGGCCTTCCTGCAGTCTAGGAAAACGCAATCTACCCACCCCTCTCTCTCGTGTCTTACTTCTGTTACCTTGTCATAAAACTCCAGGAGGTTTGTGATACAAGATTTGCCTTCCATGAACCCATGCTGGTTTTCATTTATAATCTTGTTCCTTTCCAGGTGTTCGACCACTCTCCTCCTGATAATCTTCTCCATGACTTTGCACACAATACATGTCAGAGACACAGGTCTGTAGTTTAGTGCCTCGTTTCTGTTTCCTTTCTTAAATATGGGGACTACATTAGCTGTCTTCCATTTCTCAGGTAGTTGCCCAGTTTCAAGGGATGTGTTGAAGATTGTGGTTAGAGGCACACACAGCATCTCTGCTCCTTCTCTAAGGACCCATGGGGAGATGTTGTCCGGTCCCATCGCCTTTGAGGTGTCAAGGTCACTTAAGAGCTTCTTCACCTCCTCCTCAGTTGTTCGTATGTCATCCAACACTTGTTGGTATATTCCCTCTTGATGTTCCCTTCTGTGCTGTCTTCCCACAGCCCTTCCTGTCTCTACTGTAAAAACTTCCTTAAATCTCCTGTTCAGCTCCTCACATACCTCCTGATCATTTCTTGTGAGTTCTCCACCTTCTGTCCTTAATCTGATCACCTGGTCTTTGACTGTTGTCTTCCTCCTGATGTGGCTATACAACAGTTTCGGGTCAGTCTTGATTCTCGATGCTATGTCATTTTCATACTGTCGCTGGGCCTCCCTCCTTACCTGTGCGTACTCATTCCTGGCTCTGCGACTGATCTCCCTATTTTCGTGTGTTCTCTGCCTTCTGTACTTTTTCCATTCTCTATTGCACTTTGTTTTTGCCTCCTTACACCGTCGGGTGTGTGTGTGTGTTGTGTGTGTTGTGTGTGTGTGTGTGTGTGTTGTGTGTGTGTGTGTGTGTTGTGTGTGTGTGTGTGTTGTGTGTGTGTTGTGTGTGTGTGTGTGTGTGTGTGTGTGTTGTGTGTGTGTGTGTGTTGTGTGTGTGTTGTGTGTGTGTTGTGTGTGTGTGTGTGTGTGTTGTGTGTGTGTGTGTGTTGTGTGTGTGTTGTGTGTGTGTGTGTGTGTGTGTGTGTGTGTGTGTGTGTTGTGTGTGTGTGTGTGTGTTGTGTGTGTGTTGTGTGTGTGTTGTGTGTGTTGTGTGTGTGTTGTGTGTGTGTGTGTGTGTGTGTGTGTTGTGTGTGTGTGTGTGTGTGTTGTGTGTGTGTGTGTGTGTTGTGTGTGTGTGTGTGTTGTGTGTGTGTTGTGTGTGTGTGTGTGTGTGTGTGTGTGTGTGTGTGTGTGTGTGTGTGTGTGTGTGTGTGTGTGTGTGTGTGTGTGTGTGTGTGTGTGTGTGTGTGTGTGTGTGTGTGTGTTGTGTGTGTGTGTGTGTTTGTGTGTGTGTGTGTGTTGTGTGTGTGTGTGTGTGTTTGTGTTTGGTGTGTGTGTGTGTTGTGTGTGTGTTGTGTGTGTGTGTGTGTGTGTGTGTGTGTGTGTGTTGTGTGTGTGTGTTGTACTCACCTATTTGTACTCACCTATTTGTGGTTGCAGGGGTCGAGTCACAGCTCCTGGCCCCGCCTCTTCGCTGATTGCTACTAGGTCCTCTCTCTCCCTGCCCCATGAGCTCTATCATACCTCGCCTTAAAACTATGTATGGTTCCCGCCTCCACTACGTCACTTTCTAGGCTATTCCAAGGCCTGACTACTCTATGACTGAAGAAATACTTCCTAACATCCCTTTGATTCATCTGAGTCTTCAACTTCCAATTGTGACCTCGTGTGTGTGTGTGTGTGTTGTGTGTGTTGTGTGTGTTGTGTGTGTTGTGTGTGTGTGTGTGTGGTTGTGTGTGTGTGTGTGTGTGTTGTGTGTGTGTGTGTGTGTTGTGTGTGTTGTGTGTGTTGTGTGTGTTGTGTGTGTTGTGTGTGTGTGTGTGTGGTTGTGTGTGTGTGTGTGTGTGTTGTGTGTGTTTGTGTGTGAGTGTGTGTGTGTGTTGTGTGTATGTGTGTGTGTGTGTGTGTGTGTTTCTAGCACTGAGTTCTGAATAAACACTGTTTTCCTGGCAATACTCTGCAGTTTGATCATTGATTCTTCCTCCCCAGCATCCCTCCCCCCACTATCTCCCCTGTATATCACCCCAGCATCCCTCCCCCACTATCTCCTCTGTATATAACCCCAGCAACCCTCCTCCCACTATCTCCCCTGTATATCACCCCAGCATCCCTCCCCCACTATCTCCCCTGTATATCACCCCAGCATCCCTCCCCACTATCTCCCCTGTATATCACCCCAGCATCACCCCCATCCCCCACTATCTCCCCTGTATATCACCCCAGCATCCCTCCCCCACGATCTCCCCTGTATATCACCCCAGCATCCCTCCCCCCACTATCTCCCCTGTATATCACCCCAGCATCCCTCCCCCACTATCTCCCCTGTATATCACCCCAGCATCCCTCCCCCACTATCTCCCCTGTATATCACCCCAGAATCCCTCCCCCCACTATCTCCCCTGTATATCACCCCAGCCTCCCTCCCCCACTATCTCCCCAGTATATCACCCCAGCATCCCTCCCCCACTATCTCCCCTGTATATCACCCCAGCATCCCTCTCCCCACTATTTCCCCTGTATATCACCCCAGCATCCCTCTCCCCACTATTTCCCCTGTATATCACCCCAGCATCCCTCTCCCCACTATCTCCCCTGTATATCACCCCAGCATCCCTCTCCCCACTATCTCCCCTGTATATCAACCCAGCACCCCTTACCCCACTATCTCCCCTGTATATCACCCAGCATCTCTCCCCCACTATCACCCCAGCATCCCTCCCCCACTATCTCCCCTGTATATCACCCCAGCACCCGGTCCCCCCACTATCTCCCCTGTATATCACCCCAGCACCCCGTCCCCCACTATCTCCCCTGTATATCACCCCAGCATCCCTCTCCCCACTATCTCCCCTGTATATCAACCCAGCACCCCTTACCCCACTATCTCCCCTGTGTAGCTCCCCATACCCCTCCCCAAACCCTACATCTTCCTCATCACCCCATGGTGTCTTCTCCCCCACTGTGTCTCCCCACTCATCTGGGTGATGATTTATACAGGTACCTCCCCGCTGTAACACGTCCGTGACATGTTTCTTTCCCACCTCCCGTGACGTCACAGGAGGTAGTGACGTCACCGTGACGTCACCGTCAAATTGCGACGCTGTCTGGAATTTTAGACAGACGGGAATACACCAATCTTTTGTGTGTGGATTATTTTGTGTTGGTAATTAATGTTTCAACTCTCTCTCTCTCTCTCTCTCTCTCTCTCTCTCTCTCTCTCTCTCTCTCTCTCTCTCTCTCTCTCTCTCTCTCTCTCTCTCTCTCTCTCCCTCTCCCTCTCCCTCTCTCAGTCCCTCAGTGGTGAGTAATGTTGAGTAATTCCGTGGTGTCCTTGTTTACGTCCATTGGTGTTCTTTGAGCCTTATCCCAGGATGCTATTTATAACAATCGGGTAACACCCAGGTACCTACATACTTCTAGGTGAACAGGGGCAGCAGGTGTCAAGAAACATGCCCATCATTGTTGTCTTGGGCAGGGCTCGAACCTGCGTCCTCTAGATACGAGTGGAAAGTGTCGCCACAAGGGGGGAAGTGTGTAGGTAGAGATTGTTTTGGAGGGGAGGTGGTGGGGGTTGTGTTGGTGGGGTAGCAGGTGGGTGATGGAGGCAGTAGGTGGGTGATGGAGGCAGCAGGTGGGTGTTGGAGGCAGCAGGTGGGTGTTGGAGGCAGCAGGTGGGTGTTGGAGGCAGCAGGTGGGTGTTGGAGGCAGCAGGTGGGTGTTGGAGGCAGCAGGTGGGTGATGGAGGCAGCAGGTGGATGTTGGAGGCAGCAGGTGGGTGATGGAGGCAGCAGGTGGGTGTTGGAGGCAGCAGGTTGGTGTTGGAGGCAGCAGGTTGGTGTTGGAGGCAGCAGGTGGGTGATGGAGGCAGCAGGTGGGTGTTGGAGGCAGCAGGTGGGTGATGGAGGCAGCAGGTGGGTGTTGGAGGCAGCAGGTGGGTGATGGAGGCAGCAGGTGGGTGTTGGAGGCAGCAGGTGGGTGATGGAGGCAGCAGGTGGGTGTTGGAGGCAGCAGGTGGGTGTTGGAGGCAGCAGGTGGGTGTTGGAGGCAGCATATGGGTGTTGGAGGCAGCAGGTGGGTGTTGGAGGCAGCAGGTGGGTGATGGAGGCAGCAGGTGGGTGTTGGAGGCAGCAGGTGGGTGATGGAGGCAGCAGGTGGGTGATGGAGGCAGCATATGGGTGTTGGAGGCAGCAGGTAGGTGTTGGAGGCAGCAGGTGGGTAATGGAGGCAGCAGGTGGGTGTTGGAGGCAGCAGGTGGGTGATGGAGGCAGCAGGTGGGTGTTGGAGGCAGCAGGTGGGTGATGGAGGCAGCAGGTGGGTGTTGGAGGCAGCAGGTGGGTGTTGGAGGCAGCAGGTGGATGTTGGAGGCAGCAGGTGGATGATGGAGGCAGCAGGTGGGTGTTGGAGGCAGCAGGTGGGTGTTGGAGGCAGCAGGTTGGTGTTGGAGGCAGCAGGTGGGTGATGGAGGCAGCAGGTGGGTGTTGGAGGCAGCAGGTGGGTGATGGAGGCAGCAGGTGGGTGTTGGAGGCAGCAGGTGGGTGATGGAGGCAGCAGGTGGGTGTTGGAGGCAGCAGGTGGGTGATGGAGGCAGCAGGTGGGTGTTGGAGGCAGCAGGTGGGTGTTGGAGGCAGCAGGTGGGTGTTGGAGGCAGCATATGGGTGTTGGAGGCAGCAGGTGGGTGTTGGAGGCAGCAGGTGGGTGATGGAGGCAGCAGGTGGGTGTTGGAGGCAGCAGGTGGGTGATGGAGGCAGCAGGTGGGTGATGGAGGCAGCATATGGGTGTTGGAGGCAGCAGGTAGGTGTTGGAGGCAGCAGGTGGGTAATGGAGGCAGCAGGTGGGTGTTGGAGGCAGCAGGTGGGTGATGGAGGCAGCAGGTGGGTGTTGGAGGCAGCAGGTGGGTGATGGAGGCAGCAGGTGGGTGTTGGAGGCAGCAGGTGGGTGTTGGAGGCAGCAGGTGGGTATTGGAGGCAGCATATGGGTGTTGGAGGCAGCAGGTGGGTGTTGGAGGCAGCAGGTTGGTGTTGGAGGCAGCAGGTGGGTGATGGAGGCAGCAGGTGGGTGTTGGAGGTAGCAGGTGGGTGTTGGAGGCAGCAGGTGGGTGATGGAGGCAGCAGGTGGGTGTTGGAGGCAGCAGGTGGGTAATGGAGGCAGCAGGTGGGTGATGGAGGCAGCAGGTGGGTGATGGAGGCAGCAGGTGGGTGTTGGAGGCAGCATATGGGTGTTGGAGGCAGCAGGTGGGTGTTGGAGGCAGCAGGTGGGTGATGGAGGCAGCAGGTGGGTGTTGGAGGCAGCATATGGGTGTTGGAGGCAGCAGGTGGGTGTTGGAGGCAGCAGGTGGGTGATGGAGGCAGCAGGTGGGTGTTGGAGGCAGCAGGTGGGTGATGGAGGCAGCAGGTGGGTGTTGGAGGCAGCATATGGGTGTTGGAGGCAGCAGGTGGGTGTTGGAGGCAGCAGGTGGGTGATGGAGGCAGCAGGTGGGTGTTGGAGGCAGCAGGTGGGTGTTGGAGGCAGCAGGTGGGTGATGGAGGCAGCAGGTGGGTGTTGAAGGCAGCAGGTGGGTGTTGGAGGCAGCAGGTGGATGTTGGAGGCAGCAGGTGGGTGTTGGAGGCAGCAGGTGGGTGTTGGAGGCAGCAGGTGGGTGATGGAGACAGCAGGTGGGTGTTGGAGGCAGCAGGCGGGTGATGGAGGCAGTAGGCGGGTGATGGAGGCAGCAGGTGGGTGTTGGAGGCAGCAGGTGGGTGATGGAGGCAGCAGGCGGGTGATGGAGGCAGCAGGCGGGTGATGGATGCAGTAGGTGGATGATGGAGGCAGCAGGTGGGTGTTGGAGGCAGCAGGTGGGTGTTGGAGGCAGCAGGTGGGTGTTGGAGGCAGCAGGTGGGTGATGGAGGCAGCAGGTGGGTGTTGGAGGCAGCAGGTGGGTGATGGAGGCAGCAGGTGGGTGTTGGAGGCAGCATATGGGTGTTGGAGGCAGCAGGTGGGTGTTGGAGGCAGCAGGTGGGTGATGGAGGCAGCAGGTGGGTGATGGAGGCAGCAGGTTGGTGTTGGAGGCAGCAGGTGGGTGTTGGAGGCAGCAGGTGGGTGTTGGAGGCAGCAGGTGGGTGTTGGAGGCAGCAGGTGGATGTTGGAGGCAGCAGGTGGGTGTTGGAGGCAGCAGGTGGGTGATGGAGGCAGCAGGTGGATGTTGGAGGCAACAGGTGGGTGTTGGAGGCAGCAGGTGGGTGTTGGAGGCAGCAGGTGGGTGTTGGAGGTAGCAGGTGGGTGTTGGAGGCAGCAGGTGGATGTTGGAGGCAGCAGGTGAGTGTTGGAGGCAGCAGGTGGGTGTTGGAGGCAGCAGGTGGGTGATGGAGGCAGCAGGTGGGTGATGGAGGCAGCAGGTGGGTGTTGGAGGCAGCAGGTGGGTGTTGGAGGCAGCAGGTGGGTGTTGGAGGCAGCAGGTGGGTGTTGGAGGCAGCAGGTGGGTGTTGGAGGCAGCAGGTGGGTGTTGGAGGCAGCAGGTGGGTGATGGAGGCAGCAGGTGGGTGATGGAGGCAGCAGGTGGGTGTTGGAGGCAGCAGGTGGGTGTTGGAGGCAGCAGGTGGGTGTTGGAGGCAGCAGGTGGGTGATGGAGGCAGCAGGCGGGTGATGGAGGCAGCAGGTGGGTGATGGAGGCAACAGGTGGGTGATGGAGGCAGCAGGTGGGTGTTGGAGGCAGCAGGTGGGTGATGGAGGCAGCAGGCGGGTGATGGAGGCAGCAGGTGGGTGATGGAGGCAACAGGTGGGTGATGGAGGCAGCAGGTGGGTGTTGGAGGCAGCAGGTGGGTGATGGAGGCAGCAGGTGGGTGATGGAGGCAGCAGGTGGGTGTTGGAGGCAGCAGGTGGGTGTTGGAGGCAGCAGGTGGGTGTTGGAGGCAGCAGGCGGGTGATGGAGGCAGCAGGCGGGTGATGGAGGCAGCAGGTGGGTGTTGGAGGAAGCAGGTGGGTGATGGAGGCAGCAGGTGGGTGCTGGAGGCAGCAGGTGGGTGTTGGAGGCAGCAGGTGGGTGATGGAGGCAGCAGGTGGGTGTTGGAGGCAGCAGGTGGGTGTTGGAGGCAGCAGGTGGGTGATGGAGGCAGCAGGTGGGTGTTGGAGGCAGCAGGTGGGTGTTGGAGGCAGCAGGTTGGTGTTGGAGGCAGCAGGTGGGTGTTGGAGGCAGCAGGTGGGTGATGGAGGCAGCAGGTGGGTGTTGGAGGCAGCAGGTGGGTGTTGGAGGCAGCAGGTGGGTGTTGGAGGCAGCAGGTGGGTGTTGGAGGCAGCAGGTGGGTGTTGGAGGCAGCAGGTGGGTGTTGGAGGCAGCAGGTGGGTGTTGGAGGCAGCAGGTGGGTGTTGGTTGCATTGATTGCTTCTCACACCTGCCTCTTAGCACAGTTGTTTTTCCTCCAGTTGGTCTTTAAGGGGAATAATTTCTGTGGTTGGGGGAGAGTGTTGTTGTGGTGGGTGTGGGTTGACGTGGGTTGGTGTGGGTTGACGTGGGTTGGTGTGGGTTGACGTGGGTTGGTGTGGGTTGACGTGGGTTGGTGTGGGTTGACGTGGGTTGGTGTGGGTTGACGTGGGTTGGTGTGGGTTGACGTGGGTTGGTGTGGGTTGACGTGGGTGGGTGTGGGTTGACGTGGGTTGGTGTGGGTCTGAGACACACACACGTGGAAGGGGAACAATCTGGAGAGTGATGTAGTGGAGGCAGGATCAGTACATAGCTTTAAGAAGAGGTATGATAAAGCTCATGGGGCAGTGAGAGTGACCTAGTAGTGACCAGTGAAGAGGCGGGGCCAGGAGCTGTGACTCGACCTCTACAACGACAGATGAGTACACACACACACTGAAGACGGGTGGAAATATAAACACACATGCAGTATAATGTGATCCTTTATTGACTACGTTTCGCCCACACAGTGGGCTTTTTCAAGTGTGGGCGAAACGTAGTCAATAAAGGATCACATTATACTGCATGTGTGTTTATATTTCCATTGTGTCGGTATTTTATACCATTTATTTCCATCGTGAAGACGGGTACATACCCGTGTCTTGGACCAAGGATGTTGACGCAGTGTTCTCTTAGTGCCCCCATGGTGCCCGTATTTATATCTGGATCAACATTTTTACACTTGTTCCCATATTTCTCGTAAGAACGTTAGAATATTAAGCACTTCAGTGGTCCTACTGGTCCCTGTTAAGGTAGGCCTATTCTGTGAGACCAGAACTGAGCAGCATTCTCAGAAGCCTTACCAAGGACACAAAGTTGAACTATAACCCTGGGACTCCTATTGTTTATACTTTTTAATATGATGCCAAGAATTTTGCCAGCTTTACCACTGTTATTTTTTCCCTAGGATTAATCTCATATTTGTCCACGTAATTAAACTGCGACTTCTTAGATCATCCTGTAACTCGTTATCTATATTTATATAATGCTCTATTTTAGTATTATCTACAAAAAGATCACAGTAAACAGGTGATAATATATGCAAAATAACCACTGCGAAGAAAATAGTGAAATTCCAAGCGCTTTCGTGATTTCTCACATTATCAAGGAACTGTAAAGATAGAAGGTATATGAGGGCGAGACTACACCTCGTGGTCAGCATAACACCTCACCCGTCCCTTGATGATGCGGGTGAGATGGTCAAGGACCTGTCAGAAATCACGAGACCCCTTGAAAGTTCACTGTTTTTACACAGTGGTTGTCCTACATATTGTGATATCACCTGTTTAATCTGACATCACCTGTTTACGACACTTGTAATGGGCTTCCATTCTGACTTCTCTCCGTGTATGTAGACACACTTGTTTATCTGTCAGCCATGATTCAGTCGTGGGCATAATTCCCCGTGTTGCTGCTGATCTCAACAACAATCTCCTTATTCTTATCTATCGCTTCCAACACCTTAGTTCCGTGGAGTTTAACTCTTCTCCAGGCTGAGGGACTGATTACCATGGTGGTGAACTGTTCTCCAGGCTGAGGGACTGACTACCATGGTGGTGAACTGTTCTCCATGGTGGTGAACTGTTCTGCTTGACTCCAGTGCTGAGGCTGAGCGACTGACTACCATGGTGGTGAACTGTTCTCCAGGCTGAGCGACTGACTACCATGGTGGTGAACTGTTCTCCAGGCTGAGGGACTGACTACCATGGTGGTGAACTGTTCTCCATGGTGGTGAACTGTTCTCCAGGCTGAGGGACTGACTACCATGGTGGTGAACTGTTCTCCAGGCTGAGGGACTGACTACCATGGTGGTGAACTGTTCTCCATGGTGGTGAACTGTTCTCCAGGCTGAGGGACTGACTACCATGGTGGTGAACTGTTCTCCAGGCTGAGGGACTGACTACCATGGTGGTGAACTGTTCTCCATGGTGGTGAACTGTTCTCCAGGCTGAGGGACTGACTACCATGGTGGTGAACTGTTCTCCAGGCTGAGGGACTGACTACTGAACTGTTCTCCATGGTGGTGAACTGTTCTCCAGGCTGAGGGACTGACTACCATGGTGGTGAACTGTTCTCCAGGCTGAGGGACTGACTACCATGGTGGTGAACTGTTCTCCAGGCTGAGGGACTGACTACCATGGTGGTGAACTGTTCTCCAGGCTGAGGGACTGACTACCATGGTGGTGAACTGTTCTCCAGGCTGAGGGACTGACTACCATGGTGGTGAACTGTTCTCCAGGCTGAGGGACTGACTACCATGGTGGTGAACTGTTCTCCGGGCTGAGGGACTGACCACCATGGTGGTGAACTGTTCTC
Organism: Cherax quadricarinatus; assembly: GCF_038502225.1. Taxonomy (NCBI): domain Eukaryota; kingdom Metazoa; phylum Arthropoda; class Malacostraca; order Decapoda; family Parastacidae; genus Cherax; species Cherax quadricarinatus. The sequence goes on from NW_027195592.1 coordinate 11,086, forward strand.
CAGGCGGAGGGACTGACTACCATGGTGGTGAACTGTTCTCCAGGCTGAGGGACTGACCACCATGGTGGTGAACTGTTCTCCAGGCGGAGGGACTGACTACCATGGTGGTGAACTGTTCTCCAGGCTGAGGGACTGACTACCATGGTGGTGAACTGTTCTCCAGGCTGAGGGACTGACTACCATGGTGGTGAACTGTTCTCCAGGCTGAGGGACTGACCACCATGGTGGTGAACTGTTCTCCAGGCTGAGGGACTGACTACCATGGTGGTGAACTGTTCTCCAGGCTGAGGGACTGACTACCATGGTGGTGAACTGTTCTCCAGGCTGAGGGACTGACTACCATGGTGGTGGACTGTTCTCCAGGCTGAGGGACTGACTACCATGGTGGTGAACTGTTCTCCAGGCTGAGGGACTGACTACCATGATGGTGAACTGTTCTCCAGGCTGAGGGATTGACCACCATGGTGGTGAACTGTTCTCCAGGCTGAGGGACTGACTACCATGGTGGTGAACTGTTCTCCAGGCTGAGGGACTGACTACCATGGTGGTGAACTGTTCTCCAGGCTGAGGGACTGACTACCATGGTGGTGAACTGTTCTCCAGTCTGAGGGACTGACCACAATGGTGGTGAACTGTTCTCCAGGCTGAGGGACTGACCACCATGGTGGTGAACTGTTCTCCAGGCTGAGGGACTGACTACCATGGTGGTGAACTGTTCTCCAGGCTGAGGGACTGACCACCATGGTGGTGAACTGTTCTCCAGGCTGAGGGACTGACCACAATGGTGGTGAACTGTTCTCCAGGCTGAGGGACTGACCACCATGGTGGTGAACTGTTCTCCAGGCTGAGGGACTGACTACCATGGTGGTGAACTGTTCTCCAGGCTGAGGGACTGACCACCATGGTGGTGAACTGTTCTCCAGGCTGAGGGACTAACCACAATGGTGGTGAACTGTTCTCCAGGCTGAGAGACTGACCACCATGGTGGTGAACTGTTCTCCAGGCTGAGGGACTGACCACAATGAAGGTACAACTCCTGTACACACACACACACACACACACACACACACACACACACACACACACACACACACACGTATGTGTGTGTGTGTGTGTACAGGATCGTTAGCGCACTCACCTCACACACTGAGGTCCGGGGTTCGAATCTCCTCCAGTACGGCTGGAAAACTTAGGGACGTGTTTCCATAAGACACCTGCTGTCCCTGTTCATCCATCAGTTTAAAATGGGTACCTGGGTGTTAGTGGACTGGTGTGGGTCACATCCTGGGTGTTAGTGGACTGGTGTGGGTCACATCCTGGGTGTTAGTGGACTGGTGTAGGTCACATCCTGGGTGTTAGTGGACTGATGTGGGTCACATCCTGGGTGTTAGTCGACTGGTGTGGGTCACATCCTGGGTGTTAGTGGACTGGTGTGGGTCACATCCTGGGTGTTAGTGGACTGGTGTGGGTCACATCCTGGGTGTTAGTGGACTGGTGTGGGTCACATCCTGGGTGTTAGTCGACTGGTGTGGGTCACATCCTGGGTGTTAGTGGACTGGTGTGGGTCACATCCTGGGTGTTAGTGGACTGGTGTGGGTCACATCCTGGGTGTTAGTGGACTGGTGTGGGTGGCATCCTGGGTGTTAGTGGACTGGTGTGGGTCACATCCTGGGTGTTAGTGGACTGATGTGGGTCACATCCTGGGTGTTAGTCGACTGGTGTGGGTCACATCCTGGGTGTTAGTGGACTGGTGTGGGTCACATCCTGGGTGTTAGTGGACTGGTGTGGGTCACATCCTGGGTGTTAGTGGACTGGTGTGGGTGGCATCCTGGGTGTTAGTGGACTGGTGTGGGTCACATCCTGGGTGTTAGTGGACTGGTGTGGGTCACATCCTGGGTGTTAGTGGACTGGTGTGGGTCACATCCTGGGTGTTAGTGGACTGATGTGGGTCACATCCTGGGTGTTAGTGGACTGGTGTGGGTCACATCCTGGGTGTTAGTGGACTGGTGTGGGTCACATCCTGGGTGTTAGTGGACTGGTGTGGGTCACATCCTGGGTGTTAGTGGACTGGTGTGGGTCACATCCTGGGTGTTAGTGGACTGATGTGGGTCACATCCTGGGTGTTAGTGGACTGGTGTGGGTCACATCCTGGGTGTTAGTGGACTGGTGTGGGTCACATCCTGGGTGTTAGTGGACTGGTATGGGTCACATCCTGGGACAAAACTGACCTAATTAGCGGGAAATGGTCAACATAACCGGGATTTTCTATATAGTAATATGTCACTGATGTCAACTATGGTCTGTATAAGTTGTATCATATAATGGTAGTAAATAGACATTCTTATTATTATTATTATTATTATTATTATTATTATTATTATTATTATTATTATTATTATTATTATTATTATTATTATTACGGTAACATTTCGGCCCGACTTGGACCATTCACAAAGTGTGACTGTAAATGGTCCTTGGCTTAAACCGGTAGGAGACTTGGACCTGCCTCGCATGGGCCAGTAGGCCTGTTGCAGTGTTCTTATAAGGTTCCTCTCCTGTGCACGAGTTGTGTGTTCCTATTACGGTATTGTTCTTGTTTGTTCTATATCTCTTCTGGGTTGAGAGAACACCAGGGATAATGAGAACACCAGGGATAATGTGGGACATGAGAGAACACCAGGGATAATGTGCAACATAGAGAACACCAGGGATAATTAGGAACATAGAGAACACCAGAGATGTGGAACATAGAGAACACCAGGGATAATGTGGAACATAGAGAACACCAGGGATAATGTGGAACATAGAGAACACCAGGGATAATGTGGAACATAGAGAACACCAGGGATAATGTGGGACATGAGAGAACACCAGAGATAATGTGGGACATGAGAGAACACCAGGGATAATGTGGAACATAGAGAACACCAGGGATAATGTGGAACATAGAGAACACCAGGGATAATGTGGAACATAGAGAACACCAGGGATAATGTGGGACATGAGAGAACACCAGGGATAATGTGGAACATAGAGAACACCAGGGATAATGTGGAACATAGAGAACACCAGGGATAATGTGGGACATGAGAGAACACCAGGGATAATGTGGGACATGAGAGAACACCAGGGATAATGTGGAACATAGAGAACACCAGGGATAATGTGGAACATAGAGAACACCAGGGATAATGTGGAACATAGAGAACACCAGGGATAATGTGGAACATGAGAGAACACCAGGGATAATGTGGAACATAGAGAACACCAGGGATAATGTGGAACATAGAGAACACCAGGGATAATGTGGAACATGAGAGAACACCAGGGATAATGTGGAACATGAGAGAACACCAGGGATAATGTGGAACATAGAGAACACCAGGGATAATGTGGGACATGAGAGAACACCAGGGATAATGTGGAACATAGAGAACACCAGGGATAATGTGGAACATGAGAGAACACCAGGGATAATGTGGAACATGAGAGAACACCAGGGATAATGTGGAACATGAGAGAACACCAGGGATAATGTGGAACATAGAGAACACCAGGGATAATGTGGAACATAAAGAACAGGGATAATGTGGAACATAGAGAGCACCAGGGATAATGTGGGACATGAGAGAACACCAGGGATAATGTGGAACATAGAGAACACCAGGGATAATGTGGAACATAGAGAACACCAGGGATAATGTGGAACATAGAGAACACCAGGGATAATGTGGGACATGAGAGAACACCAGGGATAATGTGGGACATGAGAGAACACCAGGGATAATGTGGGACATGAGAGAACACCAGGGATAATGTGGGACATGAGAGAACACCAGGGATAATGTGGAACATAGAGAACACGAGCTTTTAAATCTCTGCACAAAATTCAATTTAAACCAGCAAATAATAGAGCCTACTAGACTGGAGAATACACTAGACCTCATCTTCACTAACAATGATGATCTGATAAGAAATGTCACCATATCAAAAACAATATACTCAGATCACAACATAATTGAGGTTCAGACATGTATGCGTGGAGCCCCAGACCGACAAAATGAGACTAGTCACGAGGGAGCATTCACCAAATTCAACTTCAATAACAAAAACATAAAGTGGGACCAAGTAAACCAAGTCCTAACCGATATAAGCTGGGAAGATATACTAAGCAACACAGACCCAAACTTATGCCTAGAACAGATTAACTCGGTGGCACTCGATGTATGCACAAGGCTTATTCCTCTAAGAAAAAGGAGGAGTAGATGTAAAATAGAAAGAGACAGGCGCTCCCTTTACAGGCGACGGAAAAGAATAACAGAGCGGCTAAAAGAGGTCAATATATCTGAAATGCGCAGGGAGACACTGGTCAGAGAAATAGCAAGCATCGAACTTAAGCTAAAAGAATCCTTTAGGAGTCAGGAATCGCGGGAAGAACTAAAAGCCATAAATGAAATCGAAAGAAACCCAAAGTATTTCTTCTCCTATGCCAAATCAAAATCGAGAACAACGTCCAGTATTGGGCCCCTACTTAAACAAGATGGGTCCTACACAGATGACAACAAGGAAATGAGTGAGCTACTCAAGTCCCAATATGACTCAGTTTTTAGCAAGCCGCTAACCAGACTAAGAGTCGAAGATCAAAATGAATTTTTTATGAGAGAGCCACAAAATTTGATTAACACAAGCCTATCCGATGTTATCCTGACGCCAAATGACTTCGAACAGGCGATAAATGACATGCCCATGCACTCTGCCCCAGGGCCAGACTCATTGAACTCTGTGTTCATCAAGAACTGCAAGAAGCCCCTATCACGAGCCTTTTCCATCCTATGGAGAGGGAGCATGGACACGGGGGTCGTCCCTCAGTTACTAAAAACAACAGACATAGCCCCACTCCACAAAGGGGGCAGTAAAGCAACAGCAAAGAACTACAGACCAATAGCACTAACATCCCATATCATAAAAATCTTTGAAAGGGTCCTAAGAAGCAAGATCACCACCCATCTAGAAACCCATCAGTTACACAACCCAGGGCAACATGGGTTTAGAACAGGTCGCTCCTGTCTGTCTCAACTACTGGATCACTACGACAAGGTCCTAAATGCACTAGAAGACAAAAAGAATGCAGATGTAATATATACAGACTTTGCAAAAGCCTTCGACAAGTGTGACCATGGCGTAATAGCGCACAAAATGCGCGCTAAAGGAATAACAGGAAAAGTCGGTCGATGGATCTATAATTTCCTCACTAACAGAACACAGAGAGTAGTCGTCAACAGAGTAAAGTCCGAGGCAGCTACGGTGAAAAGCTCTGTTCCACAAGGCACAGTACTAGCTCCCATCTTGTTCCTCATCCTCATATCCGACATAGACAAGGATGTCAGCCACAGCACGGTGTCTTCCTTTGCAGATGACACCCGAATCTGCATGACAGTGTCTTCCATTGCAGACACTGCAAGGCTCCAGGCGGACATCAACCAAATCTTTCAGTGGGCTGCAGAAAACAATATGAAGTTCAACGATGAGAAATTTCAATTACTCAGATATGGTAAACAGGAGGAAATTAAATCTTCATCAGAGTACAAAACAAATTCTGGCCACAAAATAGAGCGAAACACCAACGTCAAAGACCTGGGAGTGATTATGTCGGAGGATCTCACCTTCAAGGACCATAACATTGTATCAATCGCATCTGCTAGAAAAATGACAGGATGGATAATGAGAACCTTCAAAACTAGGGAGGCCAAGCCCATGATGACACTCTTCAGGTCACTTGTTCTATCTAGGCTGGAATATTGCTGCACTCTAACAGCACCTTTCAAGGCAGGTGAAATTGCCGACCTAGAAAATGTACAGAGAACTTTCACGGCGCGCATAACGGAGATAAAACACCTCAATTACTGGGAGCGCTTGAGGTTTCTAAACCTGTATTCCCTGGAACGCAGGAGGGAGAGATACATGATTATATACACTTGGAAAATCCTAGAGGGACTAGTACCGAACTTGCACACGAAAATCACTCACTACGAAAGCAAAAGACTTGGCAGACGATGCACCATCCCCCCAATGAAAAGCAGGGGTGTCACTAGCACGTTAAGAGACCATACAATAAGTGTCAGGGGCCCGAGACTGTTCAACTGCCTCCCAGCACACATAAGGGGGATTACCAACAGACCCCTGGCAGTCTTCAAGCTGGCACTGGACAAGCACCTAAAGTCAGTTCCTGATCAGCCGGGCTGTGGCTCGTACGTTGGTTTGCGTGCAGCCAGCAGCAACAGCCTGGTTGATCAGGCGCTGATCCACCAGGAGGCCTGGTCACAGACCGGGCCGCGGGGGCGTTGACCCCCGAAACTCTCTCCAGGTAAACTCCAGGTAAACACCAGGGATAATGTGGAACATAGAGAACACCAGGGATAATGTGGAACATAGAGAACACCAGGGATAATGTGGAACATAGAGAACACCAGGGATAATGTGGAACATGAGAGAACACCAGGGATAATGTGGAACATAGAGAACACCAGGGATAATGTGGAACATAGAGAACACCAGGGATAATGTGGAACATAGAGAACACCAGGGATAATGTGGAACATAGAGAACACCAGGGATAATGTGGAACATAGAGAACACCAGGGATAATGTGGAACATAGAGAACACCAGGGATAATGTGGAACATGAGAGAACACCAGGGATAATGTGGAACATAGAGAACACCAGGGATAATGTGGGACATGAGAGAACACCAGGGATAATGTGGAACATGGAGAACACCAGGGATAATGTGGAACATAGAGAACACCAGGGATAATGTGGAACATGAGAGAACACCAGGGATAATGTGGAACATAGAGAACACCAGGGATAATGTGGAACATAGAGAACACCAGGGATAATGTGGAACATAGAGAACACCAGGGATAATGTGGAACATAGAGAACACCAGGGATAATGTGGAACATAGAGAACACCAGGGATAATGTGGGACATGAGAGAACACCAGGGATAATGAGAACACCAGGGATAATGTGGAACATAGAGAACACCAGGGATAATGAGAACACCAGGGATAATGTGGAACATAGAGAACACCAGGGATAATGAGAACACCAGGGATAATGTGGAATAGAGAACACCAGGGATAATGAGAACACCAGGGATAATGTGGAACATAGAGAACACCAGGGATAATGAGAACACCAGGGATAATGTGGAACATAGAGAGCAGGGATGAGAACACCAGGGATAATGTGGAACATAGAGAACACCAGGAATAATGAGAACACCAGGGATAATGTGGAACATGAGAGAACACCAGGGATAATGTGGGACATGAGAGAGCACCAGGGATAATGTGGAACATGAGAGAACACCAGCGATAATGAGAACAACAGGGATAATGTGGAACATGAGAGAACACCAGGGATAATGTGGAACATGAGAGAACAGGGATAATGTGGAACATAGAGAACACCAGGGATAATGAGAACACCAGGGATAATGTGGAACATGAGAGAACACCAGGGATAATGTGGAACATGAGAGAACAGGGATAATGTGGAACATAGAGAACACCAGGGATAATGAGAACAACAGGGATAATGTGGAACATGAGAGAACACCAGGGATAATGAGAACACCAGGGATAATGTGGAACATGAGAGAACACCAGGGATAATGTGGAACATGAGAGAACACCAGGGATAATGTGGAACATGAGAGAACACCAGGGATAATGTGGAACATAGAGAACACCAGGGATAATGTGGAACAGAGAACACCAGGGATAATGTGGAACATAAATAACACATAATGTGGAGAACACCAGGGATAATGTGGAACATAGAGAACACCAGGGATAATGTGGAACATAGAGAACACCAGGGATAATGTGGAACATAGAGAACACCAGGGATAATGTGGAACATAGAGAACACCAGGGATAATGTGGAACATAGAGAACACCAGGGATAATGTGGAACATAGAGAACACCAGGGATAATGTGGAACATAGAGAACACCAGGGATAATGTGGAACATAGAGAACACCAGGGATAATGTGGAACATGAGAGAACACCAGGGATAATGTGGAACATAGAGAACACCAGGGATAATGTGGAACATAGAGAACACCAGGGATAATGTGGAACATAGAGAACACCAGGGATAATGTGGAACATAGAGAACACCAGGGATAATGTGGAACATAGAGAACACCAGGGATAATGTGGAACATAGAGAACACCAGGGATAATGTGGAACATAGAGAACACCAGGGATAATGTGGAACATAGAGAACACCAGGGATAATGTGGAACATAGAGAACACCAGGGATAATGTGGAACATAGAGAACACCAGGGATAATGTGGAACATAGAGAACACCAGGGATAATGAGAACACCAGGGATAATGTGGAACATAGAGAACACCAGGGATAATGAGAACACCAGGGATAATGTGGAATAGAGAACACCAGGGATAATGAGAACACCAGGGATAATGTGGAACATAGAGAACACCAGGGATAATGAGAACACCAGGGATAATGTGGAACATAGAGAGCAGGGATAATGAGAACACCAGGGATAATGTGGAACATAGAGAACACCAGGAATAATGAGAACACCAGGGATAATGTGGAACATGAGAGAACACCAGGGATAATGAAAGCAGGGATAATGTGGGACATGAGAGAGCACCAGGGATAATGTGGAACATGAGAGAACACCAGCGATAATGAGAACAACAGGGATAATGTGGAACATGAGAGAACACCAGGGATAATGTGGAACATGAGAGAACAGGGATAATGTGGAACATAGAGAACACCAGGGATAATGAGAACACCAGGGATAATGTGGAACATGAGAGAACACCAGGGATAATGTGGAACATGAGAGAACAGGGATAATGTGGAACATAGAGAACACCAGGGATAATGTGGAACATGAGAGAACACCAGGGATAATGAGAACACCAGGGATAATGTGGAACATGAGAGAACACCAGGGATAATGTGGAACATGAGAGAACACCAGGGATAATGAGAACAGGGATAATGTGGAACATGAGAGAACACCAGGGATAATGTGGAACATAGAGAACACCAGGGATAATGTGGAACAGAGAACACCAGGGATAATGTGGAACATAGAGAACACCAGGGATAATGTGGAACATAGAGAACACCAGGGATAATGTGGAACATAGAGAACACCAGGGATAATGTGGAACATAGAGAACACCAGGGATAATGTGGAACATAGAGAACACCAGGGATAATGTGGAACATAGAGAACACCAGGGATAATGTGGAACATAGAGAACACCAGGGATAATGTGGAACATAGAGAACACCAGGGATAATGTGGGACATGAGAGAACACCAGGGATAATGTGGAACATAGAGAACACCAGGGATAATGTGGAACATAGAGAACACCAGGGATAATGTGGGACATGAGAGAACACCAGGGATAATGTGGAACATAGAGAACACCAGGGATAATGTGGAACATGAGAGAACACCAGGGATAATGTGGGACATGAGAGAACACCAGGGATAATGTGGGACATGAGAGAACACCAGGGATAATGTGGAACTTGAGAGAACACCAGGGATAATGTGGGACATGAGAGAACACCAGGGATAATGTGGAACATGAGAGAACACCAGGGATAATGTGGGACATGAGAGAACACCAGGGATAATGTGGAACATGAGAGAACACCAGGGATAATGTGGAACATGAGAGAACACCAGGGATAATGTGGAACATGAGAGAACACCAGGGATAATGTGGAACATGAGAGAACACCAGGGATAATGTGGGACATGAGAGAACACCAGGGATAATGTGGAACATAGAGAACACCAGGGATAATGTGGAACATAGAGAACACCAGGGATAATGTGGGACATGAGAGAACACCAGGGATAATGTGGAACATGGAGAACACCAGGGATAATGTGGAACATAGAGAACACCAGGGATAATGTGGGACATGAGAGAACACCAGGGATAATGTGGAACATAGAGAACACCAGGGATAATGTGGGACATGAGAGAACACCAGGGATAATGTGGGACATAGAGAACACCAGGGATAATGTGGAACATAGAGAGCACCAGGGATAATGAGAACACCAGGGATAGTGTGGAACATAGAGAACACCAGGGATAATGAGAACACCAGGGATAATGTGGAACATGAGAGAACACCAGGGATAATGAGAACACCAGGGATAATGTGGAACATGAGAGAACACCAGGGATAATGAGAACAGGGATAATGTGGGACATGAGAGAGCACCAGGGATAATGAGAACAGGGATAATGTGGAACATGAGAGAACACCAGGGATAATGTGGAACATGAGAGAACACCAGGGATAATGTGGAACATAGAGAACACCAGGGATAATGTGGAACATAGAGAACACCAGGGATAATGTGGAACATGAGAGAACACCAGGGATAATGTGGAACATAGAGAACACCAGGGATAATGTGGGACATGAGAGAACACCAGGGATAATGTGGAACATGGAGAACACCAGGGATAATGTGGAACATAGAGAACACCAGGGATAATGTGGAACATGAGAGAACACCAGGGATAATGTGGAACATAGAGAACACCAGGGATAATGTGGAACATAGAGAACACCAGGGATAATGTGGAACATAGAGAACACCAGGGATAATGTGGAACATAGAGAACACCAGGGATAATGTGGAACATAGAGAACACCAGGGATAATGTGGGACATGAGAGAACACCAGGGATAATGAGAACACCAGGGATAATGTGGAACATAGAGAACAACAGGGATAATGTGGAACATAGAGAACACCATAAGAGAACACCAGGGATAATGTGGAACATAGAGAACACCAGGGATAATGTGAACATAGAGAACACCATAATGAGAACACCAGGGATAATGTGGAACATAGAGAGCAGGGATAAGAGAACACCAGGGATAATGTGGAACATAGAGAACACCAGGAATAATGAGAACACCAGGGATAATGTGGAACATGAGAGAACACCCAGGGATAATGTGGGACATGAGAGAGCACCAGGGATAATGTGGAACATGAGAGAACACCACGATAATGAGAACCAGGGATAATGTGGAACATGAGAGAACACCAGGGATAATGTACATGAGAGAACAGGGATAATGTGGAACATGAGAGAACACCAGGGATAATGTGGAACATGAGAGAACAGGGATAATGTGGAACATAGAGAACACCAGGGATAATGAGAACAACAGGGATAATGTGGAACATGAGAGAACACCAGGGATAATGAGAACACCAGGGATAATGTGGAACATGAGAGAACACCAGGGATAATGTGGAACATGAGAGAACACCAGGGATAATGAGAACAGGGATAATGTGGAACATGAGAGAACACCAGGGATAATGTGGAACATAGAGAACACCAGGGATAATGTGGAACAGAGAACACCAGGGATAATGTGGAACATAAATAACACCAGGGATAATGTGGAACATAAATAACACCAGGGATAATGTGGAACATAGACAACACCAGGGATAATGTGGAACAGAGAACACCAGGGATAATGTGGAACATAGAGAACACCAGGGATAATGTGGAACATAGAGAACACCAGGGATAATGTGGAACATAGAGAACACCAGGGATAATGTGGAACATAGAGAACACCAGGGATAATGTGGAACATAGAGAACACCAGGGATAATGTGGAACATAGAGAACACCAGGGATAATGTGGAACATAGAGAACACCAGGGATAATGTGGAACATAGAGAACACCAGGGATAATGTGGAACATAGAGAACACCAGGGATAATGTGGAACATAGAGAACACCAGGGATAATGTGGGACATGAGAGAACACCAGGGATAATGTGGAACATAGAGAACACCAGGGATAATGTGGAACATAGAGAACACCAGGGATAATGTGGAACATGAGAGAACACCAGGGATAATGTGGAACATAGAGAACACCAGGGATAATGTGGAACATAGAGAACACCAGGGATAATGTGGAACATAGAGAACACCAGGGATAATGTGGGACATGAGAGAACACCAGGGATAATGTGGAACATGAGAGAACACCAGGGATAATGTGGGACATGAGAGAACACCAGGGATAATGTGGAACATGAGAGAACACCAGGGATAATGTGGAACATGAGAGAACACCAGGGATAATGTGGAACATGAGAGAACACCAGGGATAATGTGGAACATGAGAGAACACCAGGGATAATGTGGAACATGAGAGAACACCAGGGATAATGTGGAACATGAGAGAACACCAGGGATAATGTGGAACATGAGAGAACACCAGGGATAATGTGGAACATAGAGAACACCAGGGATAATGTGGAACATAGAGAACACCAGGGATAATGTGGGACATGAGAGAACACCAGGGATAATGTGGAACATGGAGAACACCAGGGATAATGTGAACATAGAGAACACCAGGGATAAACATGAGAGAACACCAGGGATAATGTGGAACATAGAGAACACCAGGGATAATGTGGGACATGAGAGAACACCAGGGATAATGTGGGACATAGAGAACACCAGGGATAATGTGGAACATAGAGAGCACCAGGGATAATGGGAACACCAGGGATAATGTGGAACATAGAGAACACCAGGGATAATGAGAACACCAGGGATAATGTGGAACATGAGAGAACACCAGGGATAATGAGAACACCAGGGATAATGAGAACACCAGGGATAATGTGGAACTTGAGAGAACACCAGGGATAATGAGAACAGGGATAATGTGGGACATGAGAGAGCACCAGGGATAATGTGGAACATGAGAGAACACCAGGGATAATGTGGAACATGAGAGAACACCAGGGATAATGTGGAACATAGAGAACACCAGGGATAATGTGGAACATAGAGAACACCAGGGATAATGTGGAACATAGAGAACACCAGGGATAATGTGGAACATAGAGAACACCAGGGATAATGTGGAACATGAGAGAACACCAGGGATAATGTGGAACATAGAGAACACCAGGGATAATGTGGGACATGAGAGAACACCAGGGATAATGTGGAACATGGAGAACACCAGGGATAATGTGGAACATGGAGAACACCAGGGATAATGTGGAACATAGGGAACACCAGGGATAATGTGGAACATAGAGAACACCAGGGATAATGTGGAACATAGAGAACACCAGGGATAATGTGGAACATAGAGAACACCAGGGATAATGTGGAACATAGAGAACACCAGGGATAATGTGGAACATAGAGAACACCAGGGATAATGTGGAACATAGAGAACACCAGGGATAATGTGGAACATAGAGAACACCAGGGATAATGTGGAACATAGAGAACACCAGGGATAATGTGGAACATAGAGAACACCAGGGATAATGTGGAACATAGAGAACACCAGGGATAATGTGGAACATAGAGAACACCAGGGATAATGTGGAACATGAGAGAACACCAGGGATAATGTGGGACATGAGAGAACACCAGGGATAATGTGGGACATGAGAGAACACCAGGGATAATGTGGAACATAGAGAACACCAGGGATAGTATGGAACATGAGAGAACACCAGGGATAATGTGGGACATGAGAGAACACCAGGGATAATGTGGAACATAGAGAACACCAGGGATAATGTGGGACATGAGAGAACACCAGGGATAATGTGGAACATGGAGAACACCAGGGATAATGTGGAACATAGAGAACACCAGGGATAATGTGGAACATAGAGAACACCAGGGATAATGTGGAACATAGAGAACACCAGGGATAATGTGGGACATGAGAGAACACCAGGGATAATGTGGAACATAGAGAACACCAGGGATAATGTGGGACATAGAGAACACCAGGAATCATGTGGAACATAGAGAACACCGGGGATAATGTGGAACATAGAGAACACCAGGGATAATGTGGAACATAGAGAACACCAGGGATAATGTGGAACATGAGAGAAGACCAGGGATAATGTGGGACATAAGAGAACACCAGGGATAATGTGGGACATAAGAGAACACCAGGGATAATGTGGGACATGAGAGACGACCAGGGATAATGTGGATCATGAGAGGACACCAGGGATAATGTGGAACATAGAGAACACCAGGGATAATGTGGAACATAGAGAACACCAGGGATAATGTGGAACATGAGAGAACACCAGGGATAATGTGGAACATGAGAGAACACCAGGGATAATGTGGAACATAGAGAACACCAGGGATAATGTGGAACATGAGAGAACACCAGGGATAATGTGGAACATGAGAGAACACCAGGGATAATGTGGAACATAGAGAACACCAGGGATAATGTGGAACATAGAAAACACCATGGATAATGTGGAACATAGAGAACACCAGGGATAATGTGGAACATGAGAGAACACCAGGGATAATGTGGGACATAGAGAACACCAGGGATAATGTGGAACATAGAGAACACCAGGGATAATGTGGAACATAGAGAACACCAGGGATAATGTGGAACATGAGAGAACACCAGGGATAATGTGGAACATAGAGAACACCAGGGATAATGTGGAACATAGAGAACACCAGGGATAATGTGGAACATAGAGAACACCAGGGATAATGTGGGACATAGAGAACACCAGGGATAATGTGGAACATAGAGAACACCAGGGATAATGTGGAACATAGAGAACACCAGGGATAATGTGGGACATGAGAGAACACCAGGGATAATGTGGAACATAGAGAACACCAGGGATAATGTGGAACATAGAGAACACCAGGGATAATGTGGAACATAGAGAACACCAGGGATAATGTGGAACATAGAGAACACCAGGGATAATGTGGAACATGAGAGAACACCAGGGATAATGTGGAACATAGAGAACACCAGGGATAATGGAACATAGAGAACACCAGGGATAATGTGGAACATAGAGAACACCAGGGATAATGTGGGACATGAGAGAACACCAGGGATAATGTGGAACATAGAGAACACCAGGGATAATGTGAGAACATGGAACATAGAGAACACCAGGGATAATGTGGGACATGAGAGAACACCAGGGATAATGTGGAACATAGAGAACACCAGGGATAATGTGGAACATAGAGAACACCAGGGATAATGTGGAACATAGAGAACACCAGGGATAATGTGGAACATAGAGAACACCAGGGATAATGTGGAACATAGAGAACACCAGGGATAATGTGGAACATAGAGAACACCAGGGATAATGTGGAACATAGAGAACACCAGGGATAATGTGGAACATAGAGAACACCAGGGATAATGTGGAACATAGAGAACACCAGGGATAATGTGGAACATGAGAGAACACCAGGGATAATGTGGAACATAGAGAACACCAGGGATAATGTGGAACATAGAGAACACCAGGGATAATGTGGAACATAGAGAACACCAGGGATAATGTGGAACATAGAGAACACCAGGGATAATGTGGAACATAGAGAACACCAGGGATAATGTGGAACATAGAGAACACCAGGGATAATGTGGAACATAGAGAACACCAGGGATAATGTGGAACATAGAGAACACCAGGGATAATGTGGAACATAGAGAACACCAGGGATAATGTGGAACATAGAGAACACCAGGGATAATGTGGAACATGAGAGAACACCAGGGATAAACATGAGAGAACACCAGGGATAATGGGGGACATGAGAGAACACCAGGGATAATGTGGAACATAGAGAACACCAGGGATAATGTGGAACATGAGAGAACACCAGGGATAATGTGGAACATGAGAGAACACCAGGGATAATGTGGGACATGAGAGAACACCAGGGATAATGTGGAACATAGAGAACACCAGGGATAATGTGGAACATGAGAGAACACCAGGGATAATGTGGAACATAGAGAACACCTGGGATAATGTGGAACATAGAGAACACCAGGGATAATGTGGAACATGAGAGAACACCAGGGATAATGTGGAACATAGAGAACACCATGTGGAACATAGAGAACACCATGGATAATGTGGAACATAGAGAACACCATGGATAATGTGGAACATGAGAGAACACCAGGGATAATGTGGAACATAGAGAACACCAGGGATAATGTGGAACATAGAGAACACCAGGGATAATGTGGGACATAGAGAACACCAGGGATAATGTGGAACATAGAGAACACCAGGGATAATGTGGAACATAGAGAACACCAGGGATAATGTGGAACATAGAGAACACCAGGGATAATGTGGAACATGAGAGAACACCAGGGATAATGTGGGACATGAGAGAACACCAGGGATAATGTGGAACATGAGAGAACACCAGGGATAATGTGGAACA
Source organism: Cherax quadricarinatus (assembly GCF_038502225.1). Taxonomy (NCBI): domain Eukaryota; kingdom Metazoa; phylum Arthropoda; class Malacostraca; order Decapoda; family Parastacidae; genus Cherax; species Cherax quadricarinatus. Next base: position 27,485 of record NW_027195592.1, read on the forward strand.
TGAGAGAACACCAGGGATAATGTGGGACATGAGAGAACACCAGAGATAATGTGGGACATGAGAGAACACCAGGGATAATGTGGAACATAGAGAACACCAGGGATAATGTGGAACATAGAGAACACCAGGGATAATGTGGAACATAGAGAACACCAGGGATAATGTGGAACATACAGAACACCAGGGATAATGTGGAACATAGAGAACACCAGGGATAATGTGGAACATAGAGAACACCAGGGATAATGTGGGACATGAGAGAACACCAGGGATAATGTGGAACATAGAGAACGCCAGGGATAATGTGGAACATAGAGAACACCAGGGATAATGTGGGACATGAGAGAACACCAGGGATAATGTGGAACATACAGAACACCAGGGATAATGTGGAACATAGAGAACACCAGGGATAATGTGGAACATAGAGAACACCAGGGATAATGTGGAACATGAGAGAACACCAGGGATAATGTGGAACATGAGAGAACACCAGGGATAATGTGGAACATAGAGAACACCAGGGATAATGTGGAACATAGAGAACACCAGGGATAATGTGGAACATAGAGAACACCAGGGATAATGTGGAACATAGAGAACACCAGGGATAATGTGGAACATAGAGAACACCAGGGATAATGTGGAACATAGAGAACACCAGGGATAATGTGGAACATAGAGAACACCAGGGATAATGTGGAACATAGAGAACACCAGGGATAATGTGGGACATAGAGAACACCAGGGATAATGTGGAACATAGAGAACACCAGGGATAATGTGTAACATAGAGAACACCAGGGATAATGTGGGACATAGAGAACACCAGGGATAATGTGGGATATAGAGAACACCAGGGATAATGTGGAACATAGAGAACACCAGGGATAATGTGGAACATAGAGAACACCAGGGATAATGTGGAACATAGAGAACACCAGAACACCAGGATACTGTGGAACATAGAGAACACCAGGGATAATGTGGAACATAGAGAACACCAGGGATAATGTGGAACATAGAGAACACCAGGGATAATGTGGAACATAGAGAACACCAGGGATAATGTGGAACATAGAGAACACCAGGGATAATGTGGAACATAGAGAACACCAGGGATAATGTGGAACATAGAGAACACCAGGGATAATGTGGGACATGAGAGAACACCAGGGATAATGTGGAACATAGAGAACACCAGGGATAATGTGGAACATAGAGAACACCAGGGATAATGTGGAACATGAGAGAACACCAGGGATAATGTGGGACATGAGAGAACACCAGGGATAATGTGGAACATAGAGAACACCAGGGATAATGTGGAACATGAGAGAACACCAGGGATAATGTGGAACATAGAGAACACCAGGGATAATGTGGGACATGAGAGAACACCAGGGATAATGTGGAACATGAGAGAACACCAGGGATAATGTGGAACATGAGAGAACACCAGGGATAATGTGGAACATGAGAGAACACCAGGGATAATGTGGTAGAGAACACCAGGGAACATGAGAGAACACCAGGGATAATGTGGAACATAGAGAACACCAGGGATAATGTGGAACATGAGAGAACACCAGGGATAATGTGGAACATGAGAGAACACCAGGGATAATGTGGAACATAGAGAACACCAGGGATAATGTGGAACATGAGAGAACACCAGGGATAATGTGGAACATGAGAGAACACCAGGGATAATGTGGAACATGAGAGAACACCAGGGATAATGTGGAACATAGAGAACACCAGGGATAATGTGGAACATAGAGAACACCAGGGATAATGTGGAACATAGAGAACACCAGGGATAATGTGGAACATAGAGAACACCAGGGATAATGTGGAACATAGAGAACACCAGGGATAATGTGGAACATAGAGAACACCAGGGATAATGTGGAACATAGAGAACACCAGGGATAATGTGGAACATAGAGAACACCAGGGATAATGTGGAACATAGAGAACACCAGGGATAATGTGGAACATAGAGAACACCAGGGATAATGTGGAACATGAGAGAACACCAGGGATAATGTGGAACATAGAGAACACCAGGGATAATGTGGAACATAGAGAACACCAGGGATAATGTGGAACATAGAGAACACCAGGGATAATGTGGAACATAGAGAACACCAGGGATAATGTGGAACATAGAGAACACCAGGGATAATGTGGAACATAGAGAACACCAGGGATAATGTGGAACATAGAGAACACCAGGGATAATGTGGAACATAGAGAACACCAGGGATAATGTGGAACATAGAGAACACCAGGGATAATGTGGAACATAGAGAACACCAGGGATAATGTGGAACATGAGAGAACACCAGGGATAATGTGGAACATAGAGAACACCAGGGAGAACACCAGGGATAATGTGGAACATAGAGAACACCAGGGATAATGTGGAACATGAGAGAACACCAGGGATAATGTGGAACATAGAGAACACCAGGGATAATGTGGAACATAGAGAACACCAGGGATAATGTGGACCAGGGATAATGTGGAACATAGAGAACACATGAGAGAACACCAGGGATAAGAACATGAGAGAACACCAGGGATAATGTGGAACATAGAGAACACCAGGGATAATGTGGAACATAGAGAACACCAGGGATAATGTGGAACATAGAGAACACCAGGGATAATGTAGAACATAGAGAACACCAGGGATAATGTGGAACATAGAAAATACCAGGGATAATGTGGAACATAGAGAACACCAGGGATAATGTGGAGAACACCAGGGATAATGTGGAACATAGAGAACACCAGGGATAATGTGGAACATGAGAGAACACCAGGGATAATGTGGAACAAGAGAGAACACCAGGGATAATGTGGATAAACATGAGAGAACACCAGGGATAATGTGGAACATGAGAGAACACCAGGGATAATGTGGAACATAGAGAACACCAGGGATAATGTGGAACATAGAGAACACCAGGGATAATGTGGAACATGAGAACACCATGTGGAACAGAGAACACCAGGGATAATGTGGAACATAGAGAACACCAGGGATAATGTGGAACATAGAGAACACCAGGGATAATGTGGAAACATGAACATAGAGAACACCAGGGATAATGTGGAACATAGAGAACACCAGGGATAATGTGGAACATGAGAGAACACCAGGGATAATGTGGAACATAGAGAACACCAGGGATAATGTGGAACATGAGAGAACACCAGGGATAATGTGGAACATAGAGAACACCAGGGATAATGTGGAACATGAGAGAACACCAGGGATAATGTGGAACATAGAGAACACCAGGGATAATGTGGAACATGAGAGAACACCAGGGATAATGTGGAACATGAGAGAACACCAGGGATAATGTGGAACAGAGAACACCAGGGATAATGTGGAACATGAGAGAACACCAGGGATAATGTGGAACATAGAGAACACCAGGGATAATGTGGAACATAGAGAACACCAGGGATAATGTGGAACATAGAGAACACCAGGGATAATGTGGAACATAGAGAACACCAGGGATAATGTGGAACATAGAGAACACCAGGGATAATGTGGAACATAGAGAACACCAGGGATAATGTGGAACATAGAGAACACCAGGGATAATGTGGAACATGAGAGAACACCAGGGATAATGTGGAACATAGAGAACACCAGGGATAATGTGGAACATAGAGAACACCAGGGATAATGTGGAACATAGAGAACACCAGGGATAATGTGGAACATAGAGAACACCAGGGATAATGTGGAACATGAGAGAACACCAGGGATAATGTGGAACATAGAGAACACCAGGGATAATGTGGAACATAGAGAACACCAGGGATAATGTGGAACATAGAGAACACCAGGGATAATGTGGAACATAGAGAGCACCAGGGATAATGGGAACACCAGGGATAATGTGGAACATAGAGAACACCAGGGATAATGTGGAACATAGAGAACACCAGGGATAATGTGGAACATAGAGAACACCAGGGATAATGTGGAACATAGAGAACACCAGGGATAATGTGGAACATAGAGAACACCAGGGATAATGTGGAACATAGAGAACACCAGGGATAATGTGGAACATAGAGAACACCAGGGATAATGTGGAACATAGAGAACACCAGGGATAATGTGGAACATAGAGAACACCAGGGATAATGTGGAACATAGAGAACACCAGGGATAATGTGGAACATAGAGAACACCAGGGATAATGTGGAACATGAGAGAACACCAGGGATAATGTGGAACATAGAGAACACCAGGGATAATGTGGAACATAGAGAACACCAGGGATAATGTGGAACATAGAGAACACCAGGGATAATGTGGAACATGAGAGAACACCAGGGATAATGTGGAACATAGAGAACACCAGGGATAATGTGGAACATAGAGAACACCATGGATAATGTGGAACATAGAGAACACCATGGATAATGTGGAACATGAGAGAACACCAGGGATAATGTGGAACATAGAGAACACCAGGGATAATGTGGAACATAGAGAACACCAGGGATAATGTGGAACATAGAGAACACCAGGGATAATGTGGAACATGAGAGAACACCAGGGATAATGTGGAACATAGAGAACACCAGGGATAATGTGGAACATAGAGAACACCAGGGATAATGTGGGACATAGAGAACACCAGGGATAATGTGGAACATAGAGAACACCAGGGATAATGTGGAACATAGAGAACACCAGGGATAATGTGGAACATAGAGAACACCAGGGATAATGTGGAACATGAGAGAACACCAGGGATAATGTGGGACATGAGAACACCATGGAACATGAGAGAACACCAGGGATAATGTGGAACATAGAGAACACCAGGGATAATGTGGAACATGAGAGAACACCAGGGATAATGTGGAACATGAGAGAACACCAGGGATAATGTGGAACATAGAGAACACCAGGGATAATGTGGAACATAGAGAACACCAGGGATAATGTGGAACATAGAGAACACCAGGGATAATGTGGAACATGAGAGAACACCAGGGATAATGTGGAACATAGAGAACACCAGGGATAATGTGGAACATAGAGAACACCAGGGATAATGTGGAACATAGAGAACACCAGGGATAATGTGGAACATAGAGAACACCAGGGATAATGTGGAACATAGAGAACACCAGGGATAATGTGAACATGAGAACACCAGGGATAATGTGGGACATAGAGAACACCAGGGATAATGTGGAACATAGAGAACACCAGGGATAATGTGGAACATAGAGAACACCAGGGATAATGTGGAACATAGAGAACACCAGGGATAATGTGGAACATAGAGAACACCAGGGATAATGTGGAACATAGAGAACACCAGGGATAATGTGGAACATAGAGAACACCAGGGATAATGTGGAACATAGAGAACACCAGGGATAATGTGGAACATAGAGAACACCAGGGATAATGTGGAACATAGAGAACACCAGGGATAATGTGGAACATGAGAGAACACCAGGGATAATGTGGAACATGATAAGAGAACACCAGGGATAATGTGGAACAGAGAGAACACCAGGGATAATGTGGAACATGAGAGAACACCAGGGATAATGTGGAACATAGAGAACACCAGGGATAATGTGGAACATAGAGAACACCAGGGATAATGTGGAACATGAGAGAACACCAGGGATAATGTGGGACATGAGAGAACACCAGGGATAATGTGGAACATGAGAGAACACCAGGGATAATGTGGAACATAGAGAACACCAGGGATAATGTGGAACATGGAACATGAGAGAACACAGGGATAATGTGGGACATGAGAGAACACCAGGGATAATGTGGAACATTAGAGAACACCAGGTATAATGTGGAACATAGAGAACACCAGGGATAATGTGGAACATAGAGAACACCAGGGATAATGTGGAAAATGAGAGAACACCAGGGATAATGTGGAACATAGAGGAAACCAGGGATAATGTAGAGAACACCAGGGATAATGTGACATGAGAGAACCAGGGATAATGTGGAACAGAGAACACCAGGGATAATGTGGAACATGAGAGAACACCAGGGATAATGTGGAACATAGAGAACACCAGGGATAATGTGGAACATGAGAGAACACCAGGGATAATGTGGAACATAGAGAACACCAGGGATAATGTGGAACATAGAGAACACCAGGGATAATGTGGAACATAGAGAACACCAGGGATAATGTGGAACATAGAGAACACCAGGGATAATGTGGAACATAGAGAACACCAGGGATAATGTGGAACATGAGAGAACACCAGGGATAATGTGGAACATGAGAGAACACCAGGGATAATGTGGAACATAGAGAACACCAGGGATAATGTGGAACATGAGAGAACACCAGGGATAATGTGGGACATGAGAGAACACCAGGGATAATGTGGAACATGAGAGAACACCAGGGATAATGTGGAACATAGAGAACACCAGGGATAATGTGGAACATGAGAGAACACCAGGGATAATGTGGAACATAGAGAACACCAGGGATAATGTGGAACATACAGAACACCAGGGATAATGTGGAACATAGAGTGGAACATAGAGAACACCAGGGATAATGGGACATGAGAGAACACCAGGGATAATGTGGAACATAGAGAACGCCAGGGATAATGTGGAACATAGAGAACACCAGGGATAATGTGGGACATGAGAGAACACCAGGGATAATGTGGAACATACAGAACACCAGGGATAATGTGGAACATGGAACATAGAGAACACCAGGGATAATGTGGAACATAGAGAACAAGAGGGATAATGTGGAACATGAGAGAACACCAGGGATAATGTGGAACACATAAGAGAGAACACCAGGGATAATGTGGAACATAGAGAACACCAGGGATAATGTGGAACATAGAGAACACCAGGGATAATGTGGAACATAGAGAACACCAGGGATAATGTGGAACATAGAGAACACCAGGGATAATGTGGAACATAGAGAACACCAGGGATAATGTGGAACATAGAGAACACCAGGGATAATGTGGAACATAGAGAACACCAGGGATAATGTGGAACATAGAGAACACCAGGGATAATGTGGAACATAGAGAACACCAGGGATAATGTGGAACATAGAGAACACCAGGGATAATGTGGAACATGAGAGAAAACCAGGGATAATGTGGAACACAGAGAACACCAGGGATAATGTGGAACATAGAGAACACCAGGGATAATGTGGGACATGAGAGAACACCAGAGATAATGAGAGAGACACCAGGGATAATGATAATGTGGAACATAGAGAACACCAGGGATAATGAGAACACCAGGGATAATGTGGAACATGAGAGAACACCAGGGATAATGTGGAACATGAGAGAACACCAGGGATAATGAGAACAGGGATAATGTGGGACATGAGAGAGCACCAGGGATAATGAGAACAGGGATAATGTGGAACATGAGAGAACACCAGGGATAATGTGGAACATGAGAGAACACCAGGGATAATGTGGAACATAGAGAACACCAGGGATAATGTGGAACATGAGAGAACACCAGGGATAATGTGGAACATGAGAGAACACCAGGGATAATGTGGAACATAGAGAACACCAGGGATAATGTGGAGAACACATGAGAGAACACCAGGGATAATGTGGAACATGAGAGAACACCAGGGATAATGTGGAACATGAGAGAACACCAGGGATAATGTGGAACATAGAGAACACCAGGGATAATGTGGAACATGAACATAGAGAACACCAGGGATAATGTGGAACATAGAGAACACCAGGGATAATGTGGAACATAGAGAACACCAGGGATAATGTGGAACATAGAGAACACCAGGGATAATGTGGAACATAGAGAACACCAGGGATAATGTGGAACATGAGAGAACACCAGGGATAATGTGGAACATAGAGAACACCAGGGATAATGTGGAACATAGAGAACACCAGGGATAATGTGGAACATGAGAGAACACCAGGGATAATGTGGAACATAGAGAACACCAGGGATAATGTGGAACATAGAGAACACCAGGGATAATGTGGAACATAGAACATACAGAACACCAGGGATAATGTGGAACATAGAGAACACCAGGGATAATGTGGAACATGAGAGAACACCAGGGATAATGTGGAACATAGAGAACACCAGGGATAATGTGGAACATAGAGAACACCAGGGATAATGTGGGACATGAGAGAACACCAGGGATAATGTGGAACACATGAACATAGAGAACACCAGGGATAATGTGGAACATAGAGAACACCAGGGATAATGTGGAACATGAGAGAACACCAGGGATAATGTGGGACATGAGAGAACACCAGGGATAATGTGGAACATAGAGAACACCAGGGATAATGTGGAACATAGAGAACACCAGGGATAATGTGGAACATAGAGAACACCAGGGATAATGTGGAACATAGAGAACACCAGGGATAATGTGGAACATGAGAGAACACCAGGGATAATGTGGGACATGAGAGAACACCAGGGATAATGTGGAACATAGAGAACACCAGGGATAATGTGGAACATAGAGAACACCAGGGATAATGTGGAACATGAGAGAACACCAGGGATAATGTGGGACATAAGAGAACACCAGGGATAATGGGGAACATCGAAAACACCAGGGATAATGTGGGACATGAGAGACGACCAGGGATAATGTGGATCATGAGAGGACACCAGGGATAATGTGGAACATAGAGAACACCAGGGATAATGTGGAACATAGAGAACACCAGGGATAATGTGGAACATAGAGAACACCAGGGATAATGTGGAACATGAGAGAACACCAGGGATAATGTGGAACATAGAGAACACCAGGGATAATGTGGAACATGAGAGAACACCAGGGATAATGTGAAACATGAGAGAACACCAGGGATAATGTGGAACGTAGAGAACACCAGGGATAATGTGGAACATAGAGAACACCAGGGATAATGTGGAACATAGAAAACACCATGGATAATGTGGAACATGAGAGATCACCAGGGATAATGTGGGACATAAGAGAACACCAGGGATAATGTGGAACATAGAAAACACCATGGATAATGTGGAACATAGAGAACACCAGGGATAATGTGGAACATGAGAGAACACCAGGGATAATGTGGGACATAGAGAACACCAGGGATAATGTGGAACATAGAGAACACCAGGGATAATGTGGAATATAGAGAACACCAGGGATAATGTGGGACATGAGAAACCACCAGGGATAATGTGGAACATAGAGAACACCAGGGATAATGTGGAACATAGAGAACACCAGGGATAATGTGGGACATGAGAGAACACTAGGGATAATGTGGAACATAGAGAACACCAGGGATAATGTGGGACATAGAGAACACCAGGGATAATGTGGAACATAGAGAACACCAGGGATAATGTGGAACATAGAGAACACCAGAGATAATGTGGGACATGAGAGAACACCAGGGATAATGTGGAACATAGAGAACACCAGGGATAATGTGGAACATAGAGAACACCAGGGATAATGTGGAACATAGAGAACACCAGGGATAATGTGGGACATGAGAGAACACCAGGGATAATGTGGAACATAGAGAACACCAGGGATAATGTGGAACATAGAGAACACCAGGGATAATGTGGAACATAGAGAACACCAGAGATAATGTGGGACATGAGAGAACACCAGGGATAATGTGGAACATAGAGAACACCAGGGATAATGTGGAACATAGAGAACACCAGGGATAATGTGGAACATAGAGAACACCAGGGATAATGTGGAACATACAGAACACCAGGGATAATGTGGAACATAGAGAACACCAGGGATAATGTGGAACATAGAGAACACCAGGGAATATGTGGGACATGAGAGAACACCAGGGATAATGAGAACACCAGGGATAATGTGGAACATAGAGAACAACAGGGATAATGTGGGACATGAGAGAACACCAGGGATAATGTGTAACATACAGAACACCAGGGATAATGTGGAACATAGAGAACACCAGGGATAATGTTTAACATTGAGAACACCAGGGATAATGTGGAACATGAGAGAACACCAGGGATAATGTGGAACATGAGAGAACACCAGGGATAATGTGGAACATAGAGAACACCAGGGATAATGTGGAACATAGAGAACACCATGGATAATGTGGAACATAGAGAACACCAGGGATAATGTGGAACATGAGAGAACACCAGGGATAATGTGGAACATAGAGAACACCAGGGATAATGTGGAACATAGGGAACACCAGGGATAATGTGGGACATAGAGAACACCAGGGATAATGTGGAACATGAGAGAACACCAGGGATGATGTGGGACATGAGAGAACACCAGGGATAATGTGGAACATGAGAGAACACCAGGGATAATGTGGAACATGAGAGAACACCAGGGATAATGTGGGACATGAGAGAACACCAGAGATAATGTGGGACATGAGAGAACACCCGGGTTAATGTGGAACAGAGAACACCAGGGATAATGTGGAACATAGAGAACACCAGGGATAATGTGGAACATAGAGAACACCAGGGATAATGTGGAACATACAGAACACCAGGGATAATGTGGAACATAGAGAACACCAGGGATAATGTGGAACATAGAGAACACCAGGGATAATGTGGGACATGAGAGAACACCAGGGATAATGAGAACACCAGGGATAATGTGGAACATAGAGAACGCCAGGGATAATGTGGAACATAGAGAACACCAGGGATAATGTGGGACATGAGAGAACACCAGGGATAATGTGGAACATACAGAACACCAGGGATAATGTGGAACATAGAGAACACCAGGGATAATGTGGAACATAGAGAACACCAGGGATAATGTGGAACATGAGAGAACACCAGGGATAATGTGGAACATGAGAGAACACCAGGGATAATGTGGAACATAGAGAACACCAGGGATAATGTGGAACATAGATAACACCAGGGATAATGTGGAACATAGAGAACACCAGGGATAATGTGGAACATAGAGAACACCAGGGATAATGTGGAACATAGAGAACACCAGGGATAATGTGGGACATAGAGAACACCAGGGATAATGTGGAACATAGAGAACACCAGGGATAATGTGGAACATAGAGAACACCAGGGATAATGTGGAACATAGAGAACACCAGGGATAATGTGGAACATAGAGAACACCAGGGATAATGTGGGACATAGAGAACACCAGGGATAATGTGGGACATAGAGAACACCAGGGATAATGTGGGACATAGAGAACACCAGGGATAATGTGGAACATAGAGAACACCAGGGATAATGTGGAACATAGAGAACACCAGGGATAATGTGGAACATAGAGAACACCAGGGATAATGTGGAACATGAGAGAACACCAGGGATAATGTGGAACATGAGAGAACACCAGGGATAATGTGGAACATAGAGAACACCAGGGATAATGTGGAACATGAGGGAACACCAGGGATAATGTGGAACATAGAGAACACCAGGGATAATGTGGGACATGAGAGAACACCAGGGATAATGTGGAACATGAGAGAACACCAGGGATAATGTGGGACATGAGAGAACACCAGGGATAATGTGGAACATAGAGAACACCAGGGATAATGTGGAACATGAGAGAACACCAGGGATAATGTGGGACATGAGAGAACACCTAGGGATAATGTGGAACATGAGAGAACACCAGGGATAATGTGGAACATAGAGAACACCAGGGATAATGTGGAACATGAGAAAACACCAGGGATAATGTGGAACATAGAGAACACCAGGGATAATGTGGAACATGAGAGAACACCAGGGATAATGTGGAACATGAGAGAACACCAGGGATAATGTGGAACATAGAGAACACCAGGGATAATGTGGAACATGAGAGAACACCAGGGATAATGTGGAACATAGAGAACACCAGGGATAATGTTGAACATAGAGAACACCAGGGATAATGTGGAACATAGAGAACACCAGGGATAATGTGGAACATAGAGAACACCAGGGATAATGTGGAACATAGAGAACACCAGGGATAATGTGGGACATAGAGAACACCAGGGATAATGTGGAACATAGAGAACACCAGGGATAATGTGGAACATAGAGAACACCAGGGATAATGTGGAACATAGAGAACACCAGGGATAATGTGGAACATAGAGAACACCAGGGATAATGTGGGACATGAGAGAACACCAGGGATAATGTGGAACATGAGAGAACACCAGGGATAATGTGGAACATAGAGAACACCAGGGATAATGTGGAATATGAGAGAACACCAGGGATAATGAGAACGATAGCATCACGTTATTCCTTTGTTTTCAAAGTTCTCATTATCCAAGCTGATACTTTTCTGGTATTTGCTGTACTTGAGTTATTGTCTTCTCTAAGTGACATTTCACTTGACATTATAAATGTTAAGTGTTCCAGGTGTTTTATATGTTGGCTGCTATGACCTAGCTTAACCCCCCAGTCAGTGCTCCACCTCACCCAGCCTCACCTCACCCAGCCTCACCTCACCCAACCTCACCTCACCTACTCTATATACTCGGTGTTCTGTATTAATTACCTTCTATAGGAGTAATGTGGGATCATAAGACTGGGGGAACACTGTAGGAGGCCTACTGGCCCATGCAAGGTCAGTAGGCCTACTGGCCCATGCAAGGGCAGTAGGCCTGTGTGGGCTTAAATTATTTTCAGAGCCGAGTTTGATGTACGTTTCCAGAGTTGTGCTACTCTTCCAGCCCGGTCCTGGGCCAGGCTTGCCTGGTCATTGTTGCTGGTGGCCCGCTAGTCCACATGGCCATCACAGCCTGGTTGATCCGGCGTTTGGTGGAGGTACATGTCCAGTTTCCACCATTGTTTCTGATACCTTGTGGTACTAGTATGTTCAAGTCTTGGTACAATTATGTTCATTCTCTCTCTCTCTCTCTCTCTCTCTCTCTCTCTCTCTCTCTCTCTCTCTCTCTCTCTCTCTCTCTCTCTCTCTCTCTCTCTCTCTCTCGCTCTCTCTCTCGCTCTCTCTCTCGCTCTCTCTCTCGCTCTCTCTCTCGCTCTCTCTCTCTCTCTCTCTCTCTCTCTCTCTCTCTCTCTCTCTCTCTCTCTCTCTCCCGTGTTGAGAGTTGAAGTGATTCAGGTCAACCATGACTACCCCTAGCAGACCCATGGCACCCCTGGGTGACCCATGGCACCCCTGGGAGATCCATGGCACCCCTGGGTGACCCATTGCACAACTGTGTGACCCATGACACCCCTGGGTGACCCATGACACCCCTGGGAGACCCATGGCACCCCTGGGTGACCCATGGCACAACTGGGTGACCCATGACACCCCTGGGTGACCCGTGACACCCCTGGGAGACCCATGGCACCCCTGGGTGACCCATGGCACAACTGGGTGACCCATAACACCCCTGGGTGACCCATGGCACACCAGGGTGACCCATGACACCCCTGGGTGACCCATGACACCCATGGGTGACCCATGACTCAACCAACTTCGGCAGAATTGTTCATATTAAAGATTGTTGGTGAGAAGTTCCCCGCTGGATATTGGTGCAGGCAGCTGCACGATGGCAGGCAGCAGCTGCACGATGGCAGGCAGCAGCTGCACGGTGGCAGGCAGCAGCTGCACGGTGGCAGGCAGCAGCTGCACAATGGCAGGCAGCAGCTGCACGGTGGCAGGCAGCAGCTGCACGGTGGCAGGCAGCAGCTGCACGGTGGCAAGCAGAAGCTGCACGGTGGCAGGCAGAAGCTACGTGGTGGCAGGCAGGCAGCTACGTGGTGGCAGGCAGGCAGCTACGTGGTGGCAGGCAGCAGCTGCACGGTGGCAGGCAGCAGTTGCACGGTGGCAGGCATCAGTTGCACGGTGGCAGTATTAGTGCAGCAGCTGCACGGTGGCAGTATTAGTGCAGCAGCTGCACGGTGGCAGTATTAGTGCAGCAGCTGCACGGTGGCAGTATTAGTGCAGCAGCTGCACGGTGGCAGTATTAGTGCAGCAGCTGCACGGTGGCAGGCAGAAGCTGCACGATGGCAGGCAGCAGCTGCACGGTGGCAGTATTAGTGCAGCAGCTTCACGGTGGCAGTATTAGTGCAGCAGCTGCATGGAGGCAGTATTAGCGCAGCAGCTGCACGGAGGCAGTATTAGTGCAGCAGCTGCACGGTGGCAGTATTAGTGCAGCAGCTGCACGGAGGCAGTATTAGTGCAGCAGCTGCACGGTGGCAGTATTAGTGCAGCAGCTGCACGGAGGCAGTATTAGTGCAGCAGCTGCACGGTGGCAGGCAGCAGCTGCACGATGGCAGGCAGCAGCTGCACGGTGGCAGGCAGCAGCTGCACGATGGCAGGCAGCAGCTGCACGGTGGCAGTATTAGTGCAGCAGCTGCACGGAGGCAGTATTAGTGCAGCAGCTGCACGGTGGCAGTATTAGTGCAGCAGCTGCACGGTGGCAGGCAGCAGCTACGTGGTGGCAGGCAGGCAGCTACGTGGTGGCAGGCAGCAGCTGCACGGTGGCAGGCAGCAGCTGCACGGTGGCAGGCAGCAGCTGCACGGTGGCAGGCAGGCAGCTACGTGGTGACAGGCAGCAGCTGCACGGTGGCAGGCAGCAGCTGCACGATGGCAGGCAGCAGCTGCACGGTGGCAGGCAGCAGCTGCACGGTGGCAGGCAGCAGCTGCACGGTGGCAGGCAGCAGCTACGTGGTGGCAGGCAGGCAGCTACGTGGTGGCAGGCAGCAGCTGCACGGTGGCAGGCAGCAGCTGCACGGTGGCAGGCAGCAGCTGCACGATGGCAGGCAGCAGCTGCACGGTGGCAGGCAGCAGCTGCACGATGGCAGGCAGCAGCTGCACGATGGCAGGCAGCAGCTGCACGGTGGCAGGCAGCAGCTGCACGGTGGCAGGCAGCAGTTGCACGGTGGCAGGCAGCATCTGCACGGTGGCAGGTAGCAGCTACGTGGTGGCAGGCAGGCAGCTACGTGGTGGCAGGCAGGAAGCTACGTGGTGGCAGGCAGGCAGCTACGTGGTGACAGGCAGCAGCTGCACGGTGGCAGGCATCAGCTGCACGATGGCAGGCAGCAGCTGCACGGTGGCAGGCAGCAGCTACGTGGTGGCAGGCAGGCAGCTACGTGGTGGCAGGCAGCAGCTGCACGGTGGCAGGCAGCAGCTGCATGATGGCAGGCAGCAGCTGCACGGTGGCAGTATTAGTGCAGCAGCTGCACGGTGGCAGTATTAGTGCAGCAGCTGCACGGTGGCAGTATTAGTGCAGCAGTTACACGGAGGCAGTATTAGTGCAGCAGCTGCACGGTGGCAGGCAGGCAGCAACGTGGTGGCAGGCAGGCAGCTACGTGGTGGCAGGCAGCAGCTGCACGGTGGCAGGCAGCAGCTGCACGGTGACAGGCAGCAGTTGCACGGTGGCAGGCAGCAGCTGCACGGTGGCAGGCAGCAGTTGCACGGTGGCAGGCAGCAGCTGCACGGTGGCAGGCAGGCAGCTATGTGGTGGCAGGCAGGCAGCTACGTGGTGGCAGGCAGCAGCTACGTGGTGGCAGGCAGGCAGCAGCTACGTGGTGGCAGGCAGGCAGCTACGTGGTGACAGGCAGCAGCTACGTGGTGGCAGACAGGCAGATACGTGGTGACAGGCAGCAACTACGTGGTGGCAGGCAGGCAGCTACGTGGTGGCAGGCAGGCAGCTACGTGGTGGCAGGCAGCAACTACGTGGTGGCAGACAGGCAGATACGTGGTGACAATCAGCAACTACGTGGTGATAGGAAGCAACTACGTGGTGGCAGGCAGCAACTACGTGGTGGCAGGCAGGCAGCTACGTGGTGGTAGACAGGTAGCTACGTGGTGGCAGGCAGCAGTGTTCTTCAGAACACAACCTCGAGGTGGTCACAAAGTCGAGGTGGTCACAACCTCAAGGTGGTCACAATCTCGAGGTGGTCACAACCTCGAGGTGGTCACAACCTTCAGGTGATCACAACCTCGAGGTGGTCACAACCTTCAGGTGGTCACAACCTCGAGGTGGTCACAACCTCGAGGTGGTCACAACCTCGAGGTGGTCACAACCTCCAGGTGATCACAACCTCCAGGTGGTCACAACCTCGAGGTGGTCACAACCTCGAGGTAGTCACAACCTCGAGGAGGTCACAACCTCGAGGTGGTCACAACCTCGAGGTGGTCACAACCTCGAGGTGGTCACAACCTCGAGGTGGTCACAACCTCGTGTACATTCCCCTCTGGGTAAACAGAGTTAGGAATCCTTAGAGAGAGAGAGAGAGAGAGAGAGAGAGAGAGAGAGAGAGAGAGAGAGAGAGAGAGAGAGAGAGAGATTGTGTAACAAGTCTGTCATCAGCATTAACAGTTATCTTAGGATATCCTCACTGATCTTACTTTCTAACACTGTTAACCTAAGGTGGGATTACCCCTCTCAACCCCCCTATCACCAGTGCGATTTAACCTGAGGTGGGATTACCCCTCTCAGTCCCCCTATCACCAGTGCGATTTAACCTGAGGTGGGATTACCCCTCTCAGCCCCCCTATCACCAGTGCGATTTAACCTGAGGTGGGATTACCCCTCTCAGTCCCCCTATCACCAGTGCTATTTAACCTGAGGGGGATTACCCCTCTCAGCCCCCCTATCACCAGTGCTATTTAACCTGAGGGGGGATTACCCCTCTCAGCCCCCCTATCACCAGTGCTATTTAACCTGAGGGGGATTACCCCTCTCAGCCCCCCTATCACCAGTGCTATTTAACCTGAGGGGGGATTACCCCTCTCAGCCCTCCTATCACCAGTGCTATTTAACCTGAGGGGGATTACCCCTCTCAGCCCCCCTATCACCAGTGCTATTTAACCTGAGGGAGATTACCCCTCTCAGCCCCCCTATCACCAGTGCTATTTAACCTGAGGGGGGATTACCCCTCTCAGCCCACCTATCACCAGTGCTATTTAACCTGAGGGGGATTACCCCTCTCAGCCCCCCTATCACCAGTGCTATTTAACCTGAGGGGGATTACCCCTCTCAGCCCCCCTATCACCAGTGCTATTTAACCTAAGATGGGATTACCCCTCTCAGCCCCCTATCACCAGTGCTATTTAACCTAAGGTGGGATTACCCCTCTCAGCCCCCCTATCACCAGTGCTATTTAATCTGAGGGGGATTACCCCTCTCAGCCACCCTATCACCGTTGCTATTTAACCTGTGGGGGGGTTACCCCTCTCACCCCCCCTATCACCAGTGCTATTTAACCTGAGGGGGATTACCCCTCTCAGCCCCCCTATCACCGTTGCTATTTAACCTGTGGGGGGATTACCCCTCTCAGCCCCCCTATCACCAGTGCTATTTAACCTGAGGGGGATTACCCCTCTCAGCCCCCCTATCACCAGTGCTATATAAATTGAGGTGGGATTACCCCTCTCAGCCCCCCTATCACCAGTGCTATTTAACCTAAGGTGGGATTACCCCTCTCAGCCCCCCTATCACCAGTGCTATTTAAACTGAGGTGGGATTAACCCTCTCAGCCCCCCTATCACCAGTGCTATTTAACCTGAGGGGGATTACCCCTCTCAGCCCCCCTATCACCAGTGCTATTTAAATTGAGGTGGGATTACCCCTCTCAGCCCCCCTATCACCAGTGCTATTTAAACTGAGGGGGGATTACCCCTTTCAGCCCCCCTATCACCAGTGCTATTTAACCTGAGGGGGATTACCCCTCTCAGCCCCCCTATCACCGGTGCTATTTAACCTGACGGGGGATTACCCCTCTCAGCCCCCCTATCACCAGTGCTATTTAACCTGAGGGGGGATTACCCCTCTCAGCCCCCCTATCACCAGTGCTATTTAACCTGAGGGGGGATTACCCCTATCAGCCCCCCTATCACCAGTTCTATTTAACCTGACGGGGGATTACCCCTATCAGCCCCCCTATCACCAGTGCTATTTAACCTGAGGGGGGATTACCCCTCTCAGCCACCCTATCACCAGTTCTATTTAACCTGAGGGGGGATTACCCCTCTCAGTTTCCCTATCACCAGTGCTATTTAACCTGAGGGGGGATTACCCCTCTCAGCCCCCTACCACCAGTGCTATTTAAATTGAGGTGGGATTACCCCTCTCAGCCCCCCTATCACCAGTGCTATTTAAACTGAGGAGGGATTACCCCTCTCAGCCCCCTATCACCAGTGCTATTTAAACTGAGGAGGGATTACCCCTCTCAGCCCCCCTATCACCAGTGCTATTTAACCTGAGGGGGGATTACCCCTCTCAGCCCCCCTATCACCAGTTCTATTTAACCTGAGGGGGGATTACCCCTCTCAGCCCCCCTATCACCAGTTCTATTTAACCTGAGGAGGGATTACCCCTCTCAGCCCCCCTATCACCAGTGCTATTTAACCTGAGGGGGGATTACCCCTCTCAGTCCCCCTATCACCGGTGCTATTTAACCTGAGGGGGGATTACCCCTCTCAGCCCCCCTATCACCAGTGCTATTTAACCTGAGGGGGGATTGCCCCTCTCAGCCCCCCTATCACCAGTTCTATTTAACCTGAGGGGGGATTACCCCTCTCAGCCCCCCTATCACCAGTTCTATTTAACCTGATGGGGGATTACCCCTCTCAGCCCCCTATCACCAGTGCTATTTAACCTGAGGGGGGATTACCCCTCTCAGCCCTCCTGTCACCAGTGCTATTTAACCTGAGGGGGGATTACCCCTCTCAGCCCTCCTGTCACCAGTGCTATTTAACCTGAGGGGGGTTTACCCCTCTCAGCCCCCCTCTCACCAGTGCTATTTAACCTGAGGGGGGATTACCCCTCTCAGCCCTCCTGTCACCAGTGCTATTTAACCTGAGGGGGGATTACCCCTCTCAGCCCTCCTGTCACCAGTGCTATTTAACCTGAGGGGGGATTACCCCTCTCAGCCCTCCTGTCACCAGTGCTATTTAACCTGAGGGGGGATTACCCCTCTCTGCCCTCCTGTCACCAGTGCTATTTAACCTGAGGGGGGATTACCCCTCTCAGCCCCCCTATCACCGGTGCTATTTAACCTGAGGGGGGATTACCCCTCTCAGCCCCCCTATCACCGGTGCTATTTAACCTGAGGGGGATTACCACTCTCAGCCCTCCTGTCACCAGTGCTATTTAACCTGAGGGGGGATTACCCCTCTCAGCCCCCCTATCACCGGTGCTATTTAACCTAAGGGGGGATTACCCCTCTCAGCCCCCCTATCACCAGTGCTATTTAACCTGAGGGGGGATTACCCCTCTCAGCCCCCCTATCACCAGTGCTATTTAACCTGAGGGGAGATTACCCCTCTCAGCCCCCCTATCACCAGTGCTATTAAACCTGAGGGGGGATTACCCCTCTCAGCCCCCCTATCACCAGTGCTATTTAACCTGAGGGGGGATTACCCCTCTCAGCCCCACTATCACCAGTGCTATTTAACCTGAGGGGGGATTACCCCTCTCAGTCCCCCTATCACCAGTGCTATTTAACCTGAGGGGGATTACCCCTCTCAGCCCCCCTATCACCAGTGCTATTTAACCTGAGGGGGGATTACCCCTCTCAGCCCCCCTATCACCAGTGCTATTTAACCTGAGGGGGATTACCCCTCTCAGCCCCCCTATCACCAGTGCTATTTAACCTGAGGGGGGATTACCCCTCTCAGCCCTCCTATCACCAGTGCTATTTAACCTGAGGGGGATTACCCCTCTCAGCCCCCCTATCACCAGTGCTATTTAACCTGAGGGAGATTACCCCTCTCAGCCCCCCTATCACCAGTGCTATTTAACCTGAGGGGGGATTACCCCTCTCAGCCCACCTATCACCAGTGCTATTTAACCTGAGGGGGATTACCCCTCTCAGCCCCCCTATCACCAGTGCTATTTAACCTGAGGGGGATTACCCCTCTCAGCCCCCCTATCACCAGTGCTATTTAACCTAAGATGGGATTACCCCTCTCAGCCCCCTATCACCAGTGCTATTTAACCTAAGGTGGGATTACCCCTCTCAGCCCCCCTATCACCAGTGCTATTTAATCTGAGGGGGATTACCCCTCTCAGCCACCCTATCACCGTTGCTATTTAACCTGTGGGGGGGTTACCCCTCTCACCCCCCCTATCACCAGTGCTATTTAACCTGAGGGGGATTACCCCTCTCAGCCCCCCTATCACCGTTGCTATTTAACCTGTGGGGGGATTACCCCTCTCAGCCCCCCTATCACCAGTGCTATTTAACCTGAGGGGGATTACCCCTCTCAGTCCCCCTATCACCAGTGCTATATAAATTGAGGTGGGATTACCCCTCTCAGCCCCCCTATCACCAGTGCTATTTAACCTAAGGTGGGATTACCCCTCTCAGCCCCCCTATCACCAGTGCTATTTAAACTGAGGTGGGATTAACCCTCTCAGCCCCCCTATCACCAGTGCTATTTAACCTGAGGGGGATTACCCCTCTCAGCCCCCCTATCACCAGTGCTATTTAAATTGAGGTGGGATTACCCCTCTCAGCCCCCCTATCACCAGTGCTATATAAACTGAGGGGGGATTACCCCTTTCAGCCCCCCTATCACCAGTGCTATTTAACCTGAGGGGATTACCTCTCTCAGCCCCCCTATCACCGGTGCTATTTAACCTGACGGGGGATTACCCCTCTCAGCCCCCCTATCACCAGTGCTATTTAACCTGAGGGGGGATTACCCCTCTCAGCCCCCCTATCACCAGTGCTATTTAACCTGAGGGGGGATTACCCCTATCAGCCCCCCTATCACCAGTTCTATTTAACCTGACGGGGGATTACCCCTATCAGCCCCCCTATCACCAGTGCTATTTAACCTGAGGGGGGATTACCCCTCTCAGCCACCCTATCACCAGTTCTATTTAACCTGAGGGGGGATTACCCCTCTCAGTTTCCCTATCACCAGTGCTATTTAACCTGAGGGGGGATTACCCCTCTCAGCCCCCCTACCACCAGTGCTATTTAAATTGAGGTGGGATTACCCCTCTCAGCCCCCCTATCACCAGTGCTATTTAAACTGAGGAGGGATTACCCCTCTCAGCCCCCTATCACCAGTGCTATTTAAACTGAGGAGGGAATACCCCTCTCAGCCCCCTATCACCAGTGCTATTTAACCTGAGGGGGGATTACCCCTCTCAGCCCTCCTGTCACCAGTGCTATTTAACCTGAGGGGGGATTACCCCTCTCAGCCCCCCTATCACAAGTTCTATTTAACCTGAGGAGGGATTACCCCTCTCAGCCCCCCTATCACCAGTGCTATTTAACCTGAGGGGGGATTACCCCTCTCAGTCCCCCTATCACCGGTGCTATTTAACCTGAGGGGGGATTACCCCTCTCAGCCCCCCTATCACCAGTGCTATTTAACCTGAGGGGGGATTGCCCCTCTCAGCCCCCCTATCACCAGTTCTATTTAACCTGAGGGGGGATTACCCCTCTCAGCCCCCCTATCACCAGTTCTATTTAACCTGAGGGGGGATTACCCCTCTCAGCCCCCTATCACCAGTGCTATTTAACCTGAGGGGGGATTACCCCTCTCAGCCCTCCTGTCACCAGTGCTATTTAACCTGAGGGGGGATTACCCCTCTCAGCCCTCCTGTCACCAGTGCTATTTAACCTGAGGGGGGTTTACCCCTCTCAGCCCCCCTCTCACCAGTGCTATTTAACCTGAGGGGGGATTACCCCTCTCAGCCCTCCTGTCACCAGTGCTATTTAACCTGAGGGGGGATTACCCCTCTCAGCCCTCCTGTCACCAGTGCTATTTAACCTGAGGGGGGATTACCCCTCTCAGCCCTCCTGTCACCAGTGCTATTTAACCTGAGGGGGGATTACCCCTCTCTGCCCTCCTGTCACCAGTGCTATTTAACCTGAGGGGGGATTACCCCTCTCAGCCCCCCTATCACCGGTGCTATTTAACCTGAGGGGGGATTACCCCTCTCAGCCCCCCTATCACCGGTGCTATTTAACCTGAGGGGGATTACCCCTCTCAGCCCTCCTGTCACCAGTGCTATTTAACCTGAGGGGGGATTACCCCTCTCAGCCCCCCTATCACCGGTGCTATTTAACCTGAGGGGGGATTACCCCTCTCAGCCCCCCTATCACCAGTGCTATTTAACCTGAGGGGGGATTACCCCTCTCAGCCCCCCTATCACCAGTGCTATTTAACCTGAGGGGGGATTACCCCTCTCAGCCCCCCTATCACCAGTGCTATTTAACCTGAGGGGGGATTACCCCTCTCAGCCCCCCTATCACCAGTGCTATTTAACCTGAGGGGGGATTACCCCTCTCAGCCCCCCTATCACCAGTGCTATTTAACCTGAGGGGGGATTACCCCTCTCAGCCCTCCTGTCACCAGTGCTATTTAACCTGAGGGGGGATTACCCCTCTCAGCCCTTCTTTCACCAGTGCTATTTAACCTGAGGGGGGTTTACCCCTCTCAGCCCCCCTCTCACCAGTGCTATTTAACCTGAGGGGGGATTACCCCTCTCAGCCCCCCTATCACCGGTGCTATTTAACCTGAGGGGGGATTACCCCTCTCAGCCCCCCTATCACCAGTTCTATTTAACCTGAGGGGGGATTACCCCTCTCAGCCCTCCTGTCACCAGTGCTATTTAACCTGAGGGGGGATTACCCCTCTCAGCCCTCCTGTCACCAGTGCTATTTAACCTGAGGGGGGATTACCCCTCTCAGCCCCCCTATCACCAGTGCTATTTAACCTGAGGGGGGATTACCCCTCTCAGCCCCCCTATCACCGGTGCTATTTAACCTGAGGGGGGATTACCCCTCTCAGCCCTCCTGTCACCCGTGCTATTTAACCTGAGGGGGGATTACCCCTCTCAGCCCCCCTATCACCAGTGCTATTTAACCTGAGGGGGGATTACCCCTCTCAGCCCCCCTATCACCAGTGCTATTTAACCTGAGGGGGATTACCCCTCTCAGCCCCCCTATCACCAGTGCTATTTAACCTGAGGGGGGATTACCCCTCTCAGCCCCCCTATCACCAGTGCTATTTAACCTGAGGGGGATTACCCCTCTCAGCCCCCTATCACCGTTGCTATTTAACCTGTGGGGGGGCCCCCCTATCACCAGTGCTATTTAACCTGAGGGGGATTACCCCTCTCAGCCCCCCTATCACCGTTGCTATTTAACCTGTGGGGGGATTACCCCTCTCAGCCCCCCTATCACCAGTGCTATTTAACCTGAGGGGGATTACCCCTCTCAGCCCTCCTGTCACCAGTGCTATTTAACCTGAGGGGGGATTACCCCTCTCAGCCCCCCTATCACCAGTGCTATTTAACCTGAGGGGGGATTACCCCTCTCAGACCCCCTATCACCAGTGCTATTTAACCTGAGGGGGGATTACCCCTCTCAGCCCCCCTATCACCGGTGCTATTTAACCTGAGGGGGATTACCCCTCTCAGCCCTCCTGTCACCAGTGCTATTTAACCTGAGGGGGGATTACCCCTCTCAGCCCCCCTATCACCAGTGCTATTTAACCTGAGGGGGGATTACCCCTCTCAGCCCCCCTATCATCAGTGCTATTTAACCTAAGGTGGGATTACCCCTCTCAGCCCCCCTATCACCGGTGCTGTTTAACCTGAGGGGGGATTACCCCTCTCAGCCCTCCTGTCACCAGTGCTATTTAACCTGAGGGGGGATTACCCCTCTCAGCCCCCCTATCACCAGTGCTATTTAACCTGAGGGGGGATTACCCCTCTCAGCCCCCCTATCACCAGTGCTATTTAACCTGAGGGGGGATTACCCCTCTCAGCCCTCCTGTCACCAGTGCTATTTAACCTGAGGGGGGATTACCCCTCTCAGCCCTCCTGTCACCAGTGCTATTTAACCTAAGGTGGGATTACCCCTCTCAGCCCCCCTATCACCAGTGCTATTTAACCTGAGGGGGGATTACCCCTCTCAGCCCCCCTACCACCAGTGCTATTTAAATTGAGGTGGGATTACCCCTCTCAGCCCCCCTATCACCAGTGCTATTTAAACTGAGGAGGGATTACCCCTCTCAGCCCCCTATCACCAGTGCTATTTAAACTGAGGAGGGATTACCCCTCTCAGCCCCCCTATCACCAGTGCTATTTAACCTGAGGGGGGATTACCCCTCTCAGCCCCCCTATCACCAGTTCTATTTAACCTGAGGGGGGATTACCCCTCTCAGCCCCCCTATCACCAGTTCTATTTAACCTGAGGAGGGATTACCCCTCTCAGCCCCCCTATCACCAGTGCTATTTAACCTGAGGGGGGATTACCCCTCTCAGTCCCCCTATCACCGGTGCTATTTAACCTGAGGGGGGATTACCCCTCTCAGCCCCCCTATCACCAGTGCTATTTAACCTGAGGGGGGATTGCCCCTCTCAGCCCCCCTATCACCAGTTCTATTTAACCTGAGGGGGGATTACCCCTCTCAGCCCCCCTATCACCAGTTCTATTTAACCTGATGGGGGATTACCCCTCTCAGCCCCCTATCACCAGTGCTATTTAACCTGAGGGGGGATTACCCCTCTCAGCCCTCCTGTCACCAGTGCTATTTAACCTGAGGGGGGATTACCCCTCTCAGCCCTCCTGTCACCAGTGCTATTTAACCTGAGGGGGGTTTACCCCTCTCCGCCCCCCTCTCACCAGTGCTATTTAACCTGAGGGGGGATTACCCCTCTCAGCCCTCCTGTCACCAGTGCTATTTAACCTGAGGGGGGATTACCCCTCTCAGCCCTCCTGTCACCAGTGCTATTTAACCTGAGGGGGGATTACCCCTCTCAGCCCTCCTGTCACCAGTGCTATTTAACCTGAGGGGGGATTACCCCTCTCTGCCCTCCTGTCACCAGTGCTATTTAACCTGAGGGGGGATTACCCCTCTCAGCCCCCCTATCACCGGTGCTATTTAACCTGAGGGGGGATTACCCCTCTCAGCCCCCCTATCACCGGTGCTATTTAACCTGAGGGGGATTACCACTCTCAGCCCTCCTGTCACCAGTGCTATTTAACCTGAGGGGGGATTACCCCTCTCAGCCCCCCTATCACCGGTGCTATTTAACCTAAGGGGGGATTACCCCTCTCAGCCCCCCTATCACCAGTGCTATTTAACCTGAGGGGGGATTACCCCTCTCAGCCCCCCTATCACCAGTGCTATTTAACCTGAGGGGGGATTACCCCTCTCAGCCCCCCTATCACCAGTGCTATTTAACCTGAGGGGGGATTACCCCTCTCAGCCCCCCTATCACCAGTGCTATTTAACCTGAGGGGGGATTACCCCTCTCAGCCCCACTATCACCAGTGCTATTTAACCTGAGGGGGGATTACCCCTCTCAGCCCCCCTATCACCGGTGCTATTTAACCTGAGGGGGATTACCCCTCTCAGCCCTCCTGTCACCAGTGCTATTTAACCTGAGGGGGGATTACCCCTCTCAGCCCCCCTATCACCAGTGCTATTTAACCTGAGGGGGGATTACCCCTCTCAGCCCCCCTATCACCAGTGCTATTTAACCTAAGGTGGGATTACCCCTCTCAGCCCCCCTATCACCGGTGCTGTTTAACCTGAGGGGGGATTACCCCTCTCAGCCCTCCTGTCACCAGTGCTATTTAACCTGAGGGGGGATTACCCCTCTCAGCCCCCCTATCACCAGTGCTATTTAACCTGAGGGGGGATTACCCCTCTCAGCCCCCCTATCACCAGTGCTATTTAACCTAAGGTGGGATTACCCCTCTCAGCCCCCCTATCACCAGTGCTATTTAACCTGAGGGGGGATTACCCCTCTCAGCCCAACTTTCACCAGTGCTTTTTAACCTGAGGGGGGATTACCCCTCTCAGCCCCCCTATCACCGGTGCTATTTAACCTGAGGGGGGATTACCCCTCTCAGCCCCCCTATCACCTGTGCTATTTAACCTGAGGGGGGATTACCCCTCTCAGCCCCCCTATCACCTGTGCTATTTAACCTAAGGGGGGATTACCCCTCTCAGCCCCCCTATCACCAGTGCTATTTAACCTGAGGGGGATTACCCCTCTCAGCCCCCTATCACCAGTGCTATTTAACCTGTGGGGGGATTACCCCTCTCACCCCCCTATCACCAGTGCTATTTAACCTGAGGGGGATTACCCCTCTCAGCCCCCCTATCACCGTGCTATTTAACCTGAGGGGGGATTACCCATCTCAGCCCCCCTATCACCAGTGCTATTTTACCTGAGGGGGATTACCCCTCTCAGCCCCCCTATCACCAGTGCTATTTAAAGTGAGGGGGGATTACCCCTCTCAGCCCCCCTATCACCAGTGCTATTTAACCTAAGGGGGGATTACCCCTCTCAGCCCCCCTATCACCAGTGCTATTTAACCTGAGGTGGGATTACCCCTCTCAGCCCCCCTATCACCAGTGCTATTTAACCTGAGGGGGATTACCCCTCTCAGCCCCCCTATCACGAGTGCTATTTAAATTGAGGGGGGATTACCCATCTCAGCCCCCCTATCACCAGTGCTATTTTACCTGAGGGGGGATTACCCCTTTCAGCCCCCCTATCACCAGTGCTATTTAACCTGAGGGGGATTACCACTCTCAGCCCTCCTATCACCAGTGCTATTTAACCTGAGGGGGGATTACCCCTCTCAGCCCCCCTATCACCAGTGCTATTTAACCTGAGGGGGGATTACCCCTCTCAGCCCCCCTATCACCAGTGCTATTTAACCTGAGGGGGGATTACCCCTCTCAGCCCCCCTATCACCAGTGCTATTTAACCTGAGGGGGATTACCCCTATCAGCCCCCCTATCACCAGTGCTATTTAACCTGAGGGGGATTACCCCTCTCAGCCCCCTATCACCAGTGCTATTTAACCTGAGGGGGGATTACCCCTCTCAGCCCCCCTATCACCAGTGCTATTTAACCTGAGGGGGGATTACCCCTCTCAGCCCCCCTATCACCAGTGCTATTTAACCTGAGGGGGGATTACCCCTCTCAGCCCCCCTATCACCAGTGCTATTTAACCTGAGGAGGGATTACCCCTCTCAGCCCCCTATCACCAGTGCTATTTAAACTGAGGGGGGATTACCCCTCTCAGTCCCCCTATCACCAGCGCTATATAACCGGAGGGGGGATTACCCCTCTCAGCCCCCCTATCACCAGTGCTATTTACCCTGAGGGGGGATTACCCCTCTCAGCCCCCCTATCACCAGTTCTATTTAACCTGAGGGGGGATTACCCCTCTCAGTCCCCCTATCACCAGTGCTATTTAACCTGAGGGGGGATTACCCCTCTCAGCCCCCTATCACCAGTGCTATTTAACCTGAGGGGGGATTACCCCTCTCAGCCCTCCTGTCACCAGTGCTATTTAACCTGAGGGGGGATTACCCCTCTCAGCCCCCCTGTCACCAGTGCTATTTAACCTGAGGGGGGTTTACCCCTCTCAGCCCCCCTCTCACCAGTGCTATTTAACCTGAGGGGGGATTACCCCTCTCAGCCCTCCTGTCACCAGTGCTATTTAACCTGAGGGGGGATTACCCCTCTCAGCCCTCCTGTCACCAGTGCTATTTAACCTGAGGGGGGATTACCCCTCTCAGCCCTCCTGTCACCAGTGCTATTTAACCTGAGGGGGGATTACCCCTCTCTGCCCTCCTGTCACCAGTGCTATTTAACCTGAGGGGGGATTACCCCTCTCAGCCCCCCTATCACCGGTGCTATTTAACCTGAGGGGGGATTACCCCTCTCAGCCCCCCTATCACCGGTGCTATTTAACCTGAGGGGGATTACCACTCTCAGCCCTCCTGTCACCAGTGCTATTTAACCTGAGGGGGGATTACCCCTCTCAGCCCCCCTATCACGGGTGCTATTTAACCTAAGGGGGGATTACCCCTCTCAGCCCCCCTATCACCAGTGCTATTTAACCTGAGGGGGGATTACCCCTCTCAGCCCCCCTATCACCAGTGCTATTTAACCTGAGGGGGGATTACCCCTCTCAGCCCCCCTATCACCAGTGCTATTTAACCTGAGGGGGGATTACCCCTCTCAGCCCCCCTATCACCAGTGCTATTTAACCTGAGGGGGGATTACCCCTCTCAGCCCCACTATCACCAGTGCTATTTAACCTGAGGGGGGATTACCCCTCTCAGCCCCCCTATCACCGGTGCTATTTAACCTGAGGGGGATTACCCCTCTCAGCCCTCCTGTCACCAGTGCTATTTAACCTGAGGGGGGATTACCCCTCTCAGCCCCCCTATCACCAGTGCTATTTAACCTGAGGGGGGATTACCCCTCTCAGCCCCCCTATCACCAGTGCTATTTAACCTGAGGTGGGATTACCCCTCTCAGCCCCCCTATCACCGGTGCTGTTTAACCTGAGGGGGGATTACCCCTCTCAGCCCTCCTGTCACCAGTGCTATTTAACCTGAGGGGGGATTACCCCTCTCAGCCCCCCTATCACCAGTGCTATTTAACCTGAGGGGGGATTACCCCTCTCAGCCCCCCTATCACCAGTGCTATTTAACCTAAGGTGTGATTACCCCACTCAGCCCCCCTATCACCGGTGCTATATAACCTGAGGGGGGATTACCCCTCTCAGCCCTCCTGTCACCAGTGCTATTTAACCTGAGGGGGGATTACCCCTCTCAGCCCCCCTATCACCAGTGCTATTTAACCTGAGGGGGGATTACCCCTCTCAGCCCCCCTATCACCAATGCTATTTAACCTAAGATGGGATTACCCCTCTCAGCCCCCTATCACCAGTGCTATTTAACCTAAGGTGGGATTACCCCTCTCAGCCCCCCTATCACCAGTGCTATTTAATCTGAGGGGGATTACCCCTCTCAGCCACCCTATCACCGTTGCTATTTAACCTGTGGGGGGTTACCCCCCTATCACCAGTGCTATTTAACCTGAGGGGGATTACCCCTCTCAGCCCCCCTATCACCGTTGCTATTTAACCTGTGGGGGGATTACCCATCTCAGCCCCCCTATCACCAGTGCTATTTTACCTGAGGGGGATTACCCCTCTCAGCCCCCCTATCACCAGTGCTATATAAATTGAGGTGGGATTACCCCTCTCAGCCCCCCTATCACCAGTGCTATTTAACCTAAGGTGGGATTACCCCTCTCAGCCCCCCTATCACCAGTGCTATTTAAACTGAGGTGGGATTAACCCTCTCAGCCCCCCTATCACCAGTGCTATTTAACCTGAGGGGGATTACCCCTCTCAGCCCCCCTATCACGAGTGCTATTTAAATTGAGGTGGGATTACCCCTCTCAGCCCCCCTATCACCAGTGCTATTTAAACTGAGGGGGGATTACCCCTTTCAGCCCCCCTATCACCAGTGCTATTTAACCTGAGGGGGATTACCCCTCTCAGCCCCCCTATCACCGGTGCTATTTAACCTGACGGGGGATTACCCCTCTCAGCCCCCCTATCACCAGTGCTATTTAACCTGAGGGGGGATTACCCCTCTCAGCCCCCCTATCACCAGTGCTATTTAACCTGAGGGGGGATTACCCCTATCAGCCCCCCTATCACCAGTTCTATTTAACCTGACGGGGGATTACCCCTATCAGCCCCCCTATCACCAGTGCTATTTAACCTGAGGGGGATTACCCCTCTCAGCCACCCTATCACCAGTTCTATTTAACCTGAGGGGGGATTACCCCTCTCAGTCCCCCTATCACCAGTGCTATTTAACCTGAGGGGGGATTACCCCTCTCAGCCCCCCTATCACCAGTGCTATTGAAATTGAGGTGGGATTACCCCTCTCAGCCCCCCTATCACCAGTGCTATTTAAACTGAGGAGGGATTACCCCTCTCAGCCCCCTATCACCAGTGCTATTTAAACTGAGGAGGGATTACCCCTCTCAGCCCCCCTATCACCAGTGCTATTTAACCTGAAGGGGGATTACCCCTCTCAGCCCCCCTATCACCAGTTCTATTTAACCTGAGGGGGGATTACCCCTCTCAGCCCCCCTATCACCAGTTCTATTTAACCTGAGGAGGGATTACCCCTCTCAGCCCCCCTATCACCAGTGCTATTTAACCTGAGGGGGGATTACCCCTCTCAGTCCCCCTATCACCGGTGCTATTTAACCTGAGGGGGGATTACCCCTCTCAGCCCCCCTATCACCAGTGCTATTTAACCTGAGGGGGGATTGCCCCTCTCAGCCCCCCTATCACCAGTTCTATTTAACCTGAGGGGGGATTACCCCTCTCAGCCCCCCTATCACCAGTTCTATTTAACCTGAGGGGGGATTACCCCTCTCAGCCCCCTATCACCAGTGCTATTTAACCTGAGGGGGGATTACCCCTCTCAGCCCTCCTGTCACCAGTGCTATTTAACCTGAGGGGGGATTACCCCTCTCAGCCCTTCTTTCACCAGTGCTATTTAACCTGAGGGGGGTTTACCCCTCTCAGCCCCCCTCTCACCAGTGCTATTTAACCTGAGGGGGGATTACCCCTCTCAGCCCTCCTGTCACCAGTGCTATTTAACCTGAGGGGGGATTACCCCTCTCAGCCCTCCTGTCACCAGTGCTATTTAACCTGAGGGGGGATTACCCCTCTCAGCCCTCCTGTCACCAGTGCTATTTAACCTGAGGGGGGATTACCCCTCTCTGCCCTCCTGTCACCAGTGCTATTTAACCTGAGGGGGGATTACCCCTCTCAGCCCCCCTATCACCGGTGCTATTTAACCTGAGGGGGGATTACCCCTCTCAGCCCCCCTATCACCGGTGCTATTTAACCTGAGGGGGATTACCCCTCTCAGCCCTCCTGTCACCAGTGCTATTTAACCTGAGGGGGGATTACCCCTCTCAGCCCCCCTATCACCGGTGCTATTTAACCTGAGGGGGGATTACCCCTCTCAGCCCCCCTATCACCAGTGCTATTGAACCTGAGGGGGGATTACCCCTCTCAGCCCCCCTATCACCAGTGCTATTTAACCTGAGGGGGGATTACCCCTCTCAGCCCCCCTATCACCAGTGCTATTTAACCTGAGGGGGGATTACCCCTCTCAGCCCTCCTGTCACCAGTGCTATTTAACCTGAGGGGGGATTACCCCTCTCAGCCCCCCTATCACCAGTGCTATTTAACCTGAGGGGGGATTACCCCTCTCAGCCCTCCTGTCACCAGTGCTATTTAACCTGAGGGGGGATTACCCCTCTCAGCCCTTCTTTCACCAGTGCTATTTAACCTGAGGGGGGTTTACCCCTCTCAGCCCCCCTCTCACCAGTGCTATTTAACCTGAGGGGGGATTACCCCTCTCAGCCCTCCTGTCACCAGTGCTATTTAACCTGAGGGGGGATTACCCCTCTCAGCCCTCCTGTCACCAGTGCTATTTAACCTGAGGGGGGATTACCCCTCTCAGCCCTCCTGTCACCAGTGCTATTTAACCTGAGGGGGGATTACCCCTCTCTGCCCTCCTGTCACCAGTGCTATTTAACCTGAGGGGGGATTACCCCTCTCAGCCCCCCTATCACCGGTGCTATTTAACCTGAGGGGGGATTACCCCTCTCAGCCCCCCTATCACCGGTGCTATTTAACCTGAGGGGGATTACCCCTCTCAGCCCTCCTGTCACCAGTGCTATTTAACCTGAGGGGGGATTACCCCTCTCAGCCCCCCTATCACCGGTGCTATTTAACCTGAGGGGGGATTACCCCTCTCAGCCCCCCTATCACCAGTGCTATTGAACCTGAGGGGGGATTACCCCTCTCAGCCCCCCTATCACCAGTGCTATTTAACCTGAGGGGGGATTACCCCTCTCAGCCCCCCTATCACCAGTGCTATTTAACCTGAGGGGGGATTACCCCTCTCAGCCCTCCTGTCACCAGTGCTATTTAACCTGAGGGGGGATTACCCCTCTCAGCCCCCCTATCACCAGTGCTATTTAACCTGAGGGGGGATTACCCCTCTCAGCCCCCCTATCACCAGTGCTATTTAACCTGAGGGGGGATTACCCCTCTCAGCCCCCCTATCACCGGTGCTATTTAACCTGAGGGGGATTACCCCTCTCAGCCCTCCTGTCACCAGTGCTATTTAACCTGAGGGGGGATTACCCCTCTCAGCCCCCCTATCACCAGTGCTATTTAACCTGAGGGGGGATTACCCCTCTCAGCCCCCCTATCATCAGTGCTATTTAACCTAAGGTGGGATTACCCCTCTCAGCCCCCCTATCACCGGTGCTGTTTAACCTGAGGGGGGATTACCCCTCTCAGCCCTCCTGTCACCAGTGCTATTTAACCTGAGGGGGGATTACCCCTCTCAGCCCCCCTATCACCAGTGCTATTTAACCTGAGGGGGGATTACCCCTCTCAGCCCCCCTATCACCAGTGCTATTTAACCTGAGGGGGGATTACCCCTCTCAGCCCTCCTGTCACCAGTGCTATTTAACCTGAGGGGGGATTACCCCTCTCAGCCCTCCTGTCACCAGTGCTATTTAACCTAAGGTGGGATTACCCCTCTCAGCCCCCCTATCACCAGTGCTATTTAACCTGAGGGGGGATTACCCCTCTCAGCCCCCTATCACCAGTGCTATTTAACCTGAGGTGGGATTACCCCTCTCAGCCCCCTATCACCAGTGCTATTTAACCTGAGGGGGGATTACCCCTCTCAGCCCCCTATCACCAGTGCTATTTAACCTGAGGGGGGTTTACCCCTCTCAGCCCCCCTATCACCAGTGCTATTTAACCTGAGGGGGGATTACCCCTCTCAGCCCCCTATCACCAGTGCTATTTAACCTGAGGGGGGTTTACCCCTCTCAGCCCCCCTATCACCAGTGCTATTTAACCTGAGGGGGGATTACCCCTCTCAGCCCCCTATCACCAGTGCTATTTAACCTGAGGGGGGTTTACCCCTCTCAGCCCCCCTATCACCAGTGCTATTTAACCTGAGGGGGGATTACCCCTCTCAGCCCCCTATCACCAGTGCTATTTAACCTGAGGGGGGTTTACCCCTCTCAGCCCCCCTATCACCAGTGCTATTTAACCTGAGGGGGGATTACCCCTCTCAGCCCCCCTATCACCAGTGCTATTTAACCTGAGGGGGGATTACCCCTCTCAGCCCCCCTATCACCAGTGCTATTTAACCTGAGGGGGGATTACCCCTCTCAGCCCTCCTGTCACCAGTGCTATTTAACCTGAGGGGGGATTACCCCTCTCAGCCCCCCTATCACCAGTGCTATTTAACCTGAGGGGGGATTACCCCTCTCAGCCCCCCTATCACCAGTGCTATTTAACCTGAGGGGGGATTACCCCTCTCAGCCCCCCTATCACCAGTGCTATTTAACCTGAGGGGGGATTACCCCTCTCAGCCCCCCTATCACCAGTGCTATTTAACCTGAGGGGGGATTACCACTCTCAGCCCCCCTATCACCAGTGCGATTTAACCTGAGGGGGGATTACCCCTCTCAGCCCCCCTATCACCAGTGCTATTTAACCTGAGGGGGGATTACCCCTCTCAGCCCCCCTATCACCAGTGCGATTTAACCTGAGGGGGGATTACCCCTCTCAGCCCCCCTATCACCAGTGCTATTTAACCTGAGGGGGGATTACCCCTCTCAGCCCCCCTATCACCAGTGTTATTTAACCTGAGGGGGGATTACCCCTCTCAGCCCCCCTATCACCAGTGTTATTTAACCTGAGGGGGGATTACCCCTCTCAGCCCTCCTGTCACCAGTGCTATTTAACCTGAGGGGGGATTACCCCTCTCAGCCCTCCTGTCACCAGTGCTATTTAATCTGATTGATGTAAGGAAGGGACCGCCATGACACCCCAGGCGTTGATGGCATCATAATATCTGTCGTCAACTGAACCAGAACATTGCTGTCAAGAACACATCGAGGTTCTCAAGAACATCTTAACGTTTTCAAGAACACCTCGAGATTCTGAACACCTCGATACCGATGAAGGTTCTTGATTCCAGGGATCTGAGCTCCTCGTCCCCTCCCTTGAATTATACACTGTGTGTGTGTGTGTGTGTGTGTGTGTGTGTGTGTGTGTGTGTGTGTGTGTGTGTGTGTGTGTGTGTGATGTGGTGGTGGTAGAGACTCAGCTCCTGGCCCCGTCTCCTTGATTGATCACCGTCACTAACGTCTGGCCTCTCAGATCTTATTGTATCAGTTATTAAAACTGTTTATTGAGGCTGTAACCAGCGTGTGTGTGAGTAGGTAGATAGGTAAGGTAGCCAGGTAGGTAGCTAGGTAGGTAGCATGTAGGGGAAGCATGTAGGTTGGTAGGCAGGTAGGTAGCATGTAGGGGAAGCATGTAGATTGGTAGGCAGGTAGGTAGCATGTAGGGGAAGCATGTAGATTGGTAGGCAGGTAGGTAGCATGTAGGGGAAGCATGTAGATTGGTAGGCAGGTAGGTAGCTAGGTAGGTAGCATGTAGGGGAAGCATGTAGATTGGTAGGCAGGTAGGTAGCATGTAGGGGAAGCATGTAGATTGGTAGGCAGGTAGGTAGCATGTAGGGCGAGCATGTAGATTGGTAGGCAGGTAGGTAGAATGTAGGGGAAGCATGTAGATTGGTAGGCAGGTAGGTAGAATGTAGGGGAAGCATGTAGATTGGTAGGCAGGTAGGTAGAATGTAGGGGAAGCATGTAGATTGGTAGGCAGGTAGGTAGCATATAGGTAGGTAGGGAAGGTACTTGATGGATGTGCCTCATTAAATAAGAGGCAGGTATGACTTGGCTGATTCAAGCATCAACCCTCTCTACTGTCTGCAGGAGGAGGTGAAGGAAGAGAGGACATCGAAAGAAGTGGTGTTTGGGGTTGATAGTTGTGGCTGTTGTTGTTGGTGGTCTGCCTATCTGGAGTGTACCTGGAGGGGGGGTTCTGCAGGTCAACGCCCCCGCGGCCCGGTCCATGACCAGGCCTCTAGGTGGATCAGGGCCTGATTAGTCAGGTTGTTATTGCTGACCGCACGTAGTCCATCGTACGAAGCACAGCCTGGCTGGTCAGGTATTGACTTTAGGTATTTATCCAGCTCCCTCTTACAGACAGCCAGGGGTCTTGAAAAAAACCAGGGATCTTGAAAACAGCCAGGGGTCTTGAAGACAATCAGGGGTCTTGAAGATAGCCAGGGGGTCTTGCAGAAAACCAGGGGTCTTGAAGACAGCCAGGGGGTCTTGCAGACAACCAGGGGTCTTGAAGGCAGCCAGGGGTCTATTGGTAATCCCCCTTATATATGCTGGGAGGCTGTTGAACAGTCTTGGGCCTCTGACACTTATTGTGTTTTCTCTTAGTGTACTAATGGCGCCCCTACTTTTCACTGGGGGTATGTTGCATCGCCTGCCAAGTCTTTTGCTGTTGCAGGGAGTGATTTCTGCGTTGGGATGTTAATGTACAGCAGTATTCCAGCCTAGAGAGAAAAAGTGATGTGAAAAGGATCATCATGGGCTTGGCATCTCTCGTTTTGAAAGTTCTCATTATCCATCCTATCATTTTCTTTGCACGTGCGATCGTGGCACTGTTGTGATCCTTGAAAGTGAGATCCTCAGACATTACTACTCCCAGGTCCCTTACATTATTTTTCCGCTCTATTGTATGGCCGGAGTCAGTAGTATACTCTGTTCTAGTTATTATCTCCTCCAGTTTTCCATAACGGAGTAGTTGGAATTTGTCCTCATTGAACATCATATTGTTTACCGTTGCCCACTGGAAAACTTTGTTTATATCTTCTTGGAGGTTAACCGCGTCCTCAGCTGTTTATATCTTCTTGGAGGTTAACCGCGTCCTCAGCTGTTTATATCTTCTTGGAGGTTAACCGCGTCCTCAGCTGTTTATATCTTCTTGGAGGTTAACCGCGTCCTCAGCTGTTTATATCTTCTTGGAGGTTAACCATGTCCTCAGCTGTTTATATCTTCTTGGAGGTTAACCATGTCCTCAGCTGTTTATATCTTCTTGGAGGTTAACCGCGTCCTCAGCTGTTTATATCTTCTTGGAGGTTAACCGCGTCCTCAGCTGTTTATATCTTCTTGGAGGTTAACCATGTCCTCAGCTGTTTATATCTTCTTGGAGGTTAACCATGTCCTCAGCTGTTTATATCTTCTTGGAGGTTAACCATGTCCTCAGCTGTTTATATCTTCTTGGAGGTTAACCATGTCCTCAGCTGTTTATATCTTCTTGGAGGTTAACCATGTCCTCAGCTGTTTATATCTTCTTGGAGGTTAACCGCGTCCTCAGCTGTTTATATCTTCTTGGAGGTTAACCATGTCCTCAGCTGTTTATATCTTCTTGGAGGTTAACCATGTCCTCAGCTGTTTATATCTTCTTGGAGGTTAACCGCGTCCTCAGTAGATGACAGTCTCATGCAGATCCTAGTATCGTCTGCCAAAGATGACACGGTGCTGTGGATTACATCTCTGTCTATGTCTGATATAAGAATGAGGAACAGGATAGGGACGAGTACTGTGCCTTGTGGAACAGAGGTTTTCACTATGGCAGCCTCCGATTCAACTCTGTTTACCACTACTCTTTGTGCTCGATTGGTTAGAAAGCTGAAGATCCATCTGCATACTTTGCAAGTTACCCTTTAACACGCATTTTGTGCGCTATTACACCGTGATCGCACTTAAAGCCTTTTGCAAAATCTGTGTATACTACACTATGTATGCTACACTATTCTATATGATAGTTACATTGTGGGAACACCAGCAGTGTTGCTACACTATTCTATATGATAGTTACATTGTGGGAACACCAGCAGTGTTGCTACACTATTCTGTATGATAGTTACATTGTGGGAACACCAGCAGTGTTGCTACACTATTCTATATGATAGTTACATTGTGGGAACACCAGCAGTGTTGCTACACTATTCTATATGATAGTTACATTGTGGGAACACCAGCAGTGTTGCTACACTATTCTATATGATAGTTACATTGTGGGAACACCAGCAGTGTTGCTACACTATTCTATATGATAGTTACATTGTGGGAATACCAGCAGTGTTGCTACACTATTCTATATGATAGTTACATTGTGGGAACACCAGCAGTGTTGCTACACTATTCTATATGATAGTTACATTGTGGGAACACCAGCAGTGTTGCTACACTATTCTATATGATAGTTACATTGTGGGAACACCAGCAGTGTTGCTACACTATTCTATATGATAGTTACATTGTGGGAACACCAGCAGTGTTGCTACACTATTCTATATGATAGTTACATTGTGGGAACACCAGCAGTGTTGCTACACTATTCTGTATGATAGTTACATTGTGGGAACACCAGCAGTGTTGCTACACTATTCTATATGATAGTTACATTGTGGGAACACCAGCAGTGTTGCTACACTATTCTATATGATAGTTACATTGTGGGAACACCAGCAGTGTTGCTACACTATTCTATATGATAGTTACATTGTGGGAACACCAGCAGTGTTGCTACACTATTCTATATGATAGTTACATTGTGGGAATACCAGCAGTGTTGCTACACTATTCTATATGATAGTTACATTGTGGGAACACCAGCAGTGTTGCTACACTATTCTATATGATAGTTACATTGTGGGAACACCAGCAGTGTTGCTACACTATTCTATATGATAGTTACATTGTGGGAACACCAGCAGTGTTGCTACACTATTCTATATGATAGTTACATTGTGGGAACACCAGCAGTGTTGCTACACTATTCTATATGATAGTTACATTGTGGGAACACCAGCAGTGTTGCTACACTATTCTATATGATAGTTACATTGTGGGAACACCAGCAGTGTTGCTACACTATTCTATATGATAGTTACATTGTGGGAACACCAGCAGTGTTGCTACACTATTCTATATGATAGTTACATTGTGGGAACATCAGCAGTGTCAGCCTGAGCTGGGAGACTTCAGTAGTGTCAGCCTGAGCTGGAAGACTTCAGCAGTGTCAGTCTGAGCTGGCAGACATCAGTAGTGTCAGTCTGAGCTGGCAGACTTCAGTAGTGTCAGTCTGAGCTGGCAGACTTCAGTAGTGTCAGTCTGAGCTGGCAGACTTGTTAGTAGAGAAGGATGAATTATCGGGAGGGGGAGAGGGTGTGACTAGTTGGGGAGGAAGTAACAGGGTAGGGCTACAGGGGAGGGCAACAGGGGAGGGGTACAGGGGAGGGGTACAGCATCAGCGTGGGAAAACCCTGTCTTGGCGCCACACTCCTCTACCGTCCCTTCCCATATACTCCCCACCTTCCCCTACCCTCCCCTATCCTCCCCACCTTCCCCTACCCTCCCCTATCCTCCCCATTTTCCCCTACCCTCCCTTATCCTCCCCTCTTCCCCTCCCCTATCCTCC
Organism: Cherax quadricarinatus; assembly: GCF_038502225.1. Taxonomy (NCBI): domain Eukaryota; kingdom Metazoa; phylum Arthropoda; class Malacostraca; order Decapoda; family Parastacidae; genus Cherax; species Cherax quadricarinatus. Next base: position 65,790 of record NW_027195592.1, read on the forward strand.
TCACCTTCCATAACCCTCCCCTATTCTCCCAACCTTCCCCTACCCTCCCCTACCTTTCCCTACCAGCTGGCTGTTTAATTCAGTGGTGGTGATAGTGGTAGTGATGGTGGTGATAGTGGTGGTAGTAATGGTTGTAGTTGTTGTAGTGGTGGGTCCTAATAGTAATGGCCTAATGTTAATGGTGGTGGGGAGACTACCAGCTACCACTATCTAGGATGGTAGTAGTGTGTGGGACGCTACCACCATCCAGGATGGTGGTAGTGTGTGGGAGACTACCAGCTACCACCGTCCAGGATGACTGGTACATACCATAATGTTGGTAGTGTGTGGAAGACTACCAGCTACCACCACCCAGGATGGTGGTAGTGTCCGTGTAGTAACACTACCACCACCCAGGATGGTGGTAGTGACCGTGTAGTAACACTACCACCACCCAGGATGGTGGTAGTGTCCGTGTAGTAACACTACCACCACCACCCAGGATGGTGGTAGTGTCCGTGTAGTAACACTACCACCACCACCACCCAGGATGGTGGTAGTGACCGTGTAGTAACACTACCACCACCCAGGATGGTGGTAGTGTCCGTGTAGTAACACTACCACCACCCAGGATGGTGGTAGTGTCCGTGTAGTAACACTACCACCACCCAGGATGGTGGTAGTGTCCGTGTAGTAACACTACCACCACCCAGGATGGTGGTAGTGTCCGTGTAGTAACACTACCACCACCCAGGATGGTGGTAGTGACCGTGTAGTAACACTACCACCACCCAGGATGGTGGTAGTGTCCGTGTAGTAACACTACCCACCACCCAGGATGGTGGTAGTGACCGTGTAGTAACACTACCACCACCCAGGATGGTGGTAGTGTCCGTGTAGTAACACTACCACACCACCCAGGATGGTGGTAGTGTCCGTGTAGTACCACCACCACCCATGATGGTGGTATTGACCGTGTAGTAACACTACCACCACCCAGGATGGTGGTAGTGTCCGTGTAGTAACACCACCACCACCCAGGATGGTGGTAGTGACCGTGTAGTAACACTACCACCACCCAGGATGGTGGTAGTGTCCGTGTAGTAACACCACCACCACCCAGGATGGTGGTAGTGACCGTGTAGTAACACTACCACCACCCAGGATGGTGGTAGTGTCCGTGTAGTAACACTACCACCACCCAGGATGGTGGTAGTGTCCGTGTCCGTGTAGTAACCCACCTACCACCACCCAGGATGGTGGTAGTGTCCGTGTAGTAACACTACCACCACCCAGGATGGTGGTAGTGTCCGTGTAGTAACACTACCACCACCCAGGATGGTGGTAGTGTCCGTGTAGTAACACTACCACCACCCAGGATGGTGGTAGTGACCGTGTAGTAACACTACCACCACCCAGGATGGTGGTAGTGACCGTGTAGTAACACTGCCACCACCCAGGATGGTGGTAGTGTCCGTGTAGTAACACTACCACCACCCAGGATGGTGGTAGTGACCGTGTAGTAACACTACCACCACCCAGGATGGTGGTAGTGACCGTGTAGTAACACTACCACCACCCAGGATGGTGGTAGTGACCGTGTAGTAACACCACCACCACCCAGGATGGTGGTAGTGTCCGTGTAGTAACACTACCACCACCCAGGATGGTGGTAGTGACCGTGTAGTAACACCACCACCACCCAGGATGGTGGTAGTGACCGTGTAGTAACACTACCACCACCCAGGATGGTGGTAGTGACCGTGTAGTAACACTACCACCACCACCCAGGATGGTGGTAGTGTCCGTGTAGTAACACTACCACCACCACCCAGGATGGTGGTAGTGTCCGTGTAGTAACACTACCACCACCACCCAGGATGGTGGTAGTGACCGTGTAGTAACACTACCACCACCCAGGATGGTGGTAGTGACCGTGTAGTAACACTACCACCACCCAGGATGGTGGTAGTGACCGTGTAGTAACACTACCACCACCCAGGATGGTGGTAGTGACCGTGTAGTAACACTACCACCACCCAGGATGGTGGTAGTGACCGTGTAGTAACACTACCACCACCCAGGATGGTGGTAGTGACCGTGTAGTAACACTACCACCACCCAGGATGGTGGTAGTGACCGTGTAGTAACACTACCGTGTAGTAACACTACCACCACCCAGGATGGTGGTAGTGTAACACTACCACCACCCGTGTAGTAACACTACCACCACCACCCAGGATGGTGGTAGTGACCGTGTAGTAACACTACCACCACCCAGGATGGTGGTAGTGACCGTGTAGTAACCCAGGATGGTGGTAGTGACCGTGTAGTAACACTACCACCACCCAGGATGGTGGTAGTGACCGTGTAGTAACACTACCACCACCCAGGATGGTGGTAGTGACCGTGTAGTAACACTACCACCACCCAGGATGGTGGTAGTGACCGTGTAGTAACACTACCACCACCACCCAGGATGGTGGTAGTGACCGTGTAGTAACACTACCACCACCCAGGATGGTGGTAGTGACCGTGTAGTAACACCACCACCACCCAGGATGGTGGTAGTGTCCGTGTAGTAACACCACCACCACCCAGGATGGTGGTAGTGACCGTGTAGTAACACTACCACCACCCAGGATGGTGGTAGTGACCGTGTAGTAACACTACCACCACCCAGGATGGTGGTAGTGACCGTGTAGTAACACCACCACCACCCAGGATGGTGGTAGTGTCCGTGTCAGTATTGAACTCGTGGCCCAGATTTAACTTCAACACTGTGTATAATCATTCCTTCAGATGGGAAGCACTTGACTTGTACTCACTGGAGCGCAGGAGAGAGAGATATATCATAATCTACACTTGGAAAACCCTGGAAGGAATGGTCCCAAATCTGCACACAGAAATCACTTCCTACGAAAGTAAAAGACTGGGCAGGCGATGCAAAATGCCCCCAATAAAAAGTAGGGGCGCCATTGGTACACTAAGAGAAAACACCATAAGTGTCCGGGGTCCAAGACTGTTCAACAGCCTCCCATCAAGCATTAGGGGAATTGCCAATAAACCCCTGGCTGCCTTCAAGACCCCTGGCTGCCTTCAAGACCCCTGGCTGCCTTCAAGACCCCTGGCTGCCTTCAAGACCCCTGGCTGCCTTCACGACCCCTGGCTGCCTTCAAGACCCCTGGCTGCCTTCAAGACCCCTGGCTGCCTTCAAGACCCCTGGCTGCCTTCAAGACCCCTGGCTGCCTTCAAGACCCCTGGCTGCCTTCAAGACTCCTGGCTGCCTTCAAGACCCCTGGCTGCCTTCAAGACCCCTGGCTGCCTTCAAGACCCCTGGCTGCCTTCAAGACTCCTGGCTGCCTTCAAGACTCCTGGCTGCCTTCAAGACCCCTGGCTGCCTTCAAGACCCCTGGCTGCCTTCAAGACCCCTGGCTGCCTTCAAGACCCCTGGCTGCCTTCAAGACTCCTGACTGCCTTCAAGACTCCTGACTGCCTTCAAGACCCCTGGCTGCCTTCAAGACCCCTGGCTGCCTTCAAGACCCCTGGCTGCCTTCAAGACCCCTGGCTGCCTTCAAGACCCCTGGCTGCCTTCAAGACTCCTGGCTACCTTCAAGACTCCTGGCTGCCTTCAAGACCCCTGGCTGCCTTCAAGACCCCTGGCTGCCTTCAAGACTCCTGGCTACCTTCAAGACTCCTGGCTGCCTTCAAGACCCCTGGCTGCCTTCAAGACCCCTGGCTGCCTTCAAGACCCCTGGCTACCTTCAAGACCCCTGGCTGCCTTCAAGACCCCTGGCTGCCTTCAAGACCCCTGGCTGCCTTCAAGACCCCTGGCTGCCTTCAAGACCCCTGGCTGCCTTCAAGACCCCTGGCTGCCTTCAAGACCCCTGGCTGCCTTCAAGACCCCTGGCTGCCTTCAAGACCCCTGGCTACCTTCAAGAGAGAGCTGGACAGATACCTAAAGTCGGTGCCGGATCAGCCGGGCTGTGGCTCGTACGTCGGACTGCGTGCGGCCAGCAGTAACAGCCTAGTTGATCAGGCCCTGATCCATCGGGAGGCCTGGTCATGGACCGGGCCGCGGGGGCGTTGATCCCCGGAATAACCTCCAGGTAACCTCCAGGAGGCCCTTCAAGGCTCTCAGTGTCCCTTCAGCTACTGAAGGTACACTGCTTCAAGGAATCAGATCCCCCTCCTTATAATCATCTTAATAATAATGTTTATTTCTACCAGTAGATGGTACAACTTATACAGACCATAGCTCACAACAATGACATACTATATAATAATAATAATAATAATAATAATAATAATAATAATAATAATAATAATAATAATTATTATTATTATTTCTACCAGTAGATGGTACAACTTATACAGACCATAGCTCACAACAATAGATGGTACAACTTATACAGACCATAGCTCACAACAATGACATACTATATAATAATAATAATAATAATAATATTAACAAATTTAGTTGAAAATAAGAAAAAGTTTTGGAGTGAGATTAACAAGTTAAGAAAGCCTAGAGAACAAATGGATTTGTCAGTTAAAAATAGGAGAGGAGAGTTATTAAATGGAGAGTTAGAGGTATTGGGAAGATGGAGGGAATATTTTGAGGAATTGTTAAATGTTGATGAAGATAGGGAAGCTGTGATTTCGTGTATAGGGCAAGGAGGAATAACATCTTGTAGGAGTGAGGAAGAGCCAGTTGTGAGTGTGGGGGAAGTTCGTGAGGCAGTAGGTAAAATGAAAGAGGGTAAGGCAGCCGGGATTGATGGGATAAAGATAGAAATGTTAAAAGCAGGTGGGGATATAGTTTTGGAGTGATTGGTGCAATTATTTAATAAATGTATGGAAGAGGGTAAGGTACCTAGTGATTGGCAGAGAGCATGCATAGTTCCTTTGTATAAAGGCAAAGGGGATAAAAGAGAGTGCAAAAATTATAGGGGGATAAGTCTGTTGAGTATACCTGGTAAAGTGTATGGTAGAGTTATTATTGAAAGAATTAAGAGTAAGACGGAGAATAGGATAGCAGATGAACAAGGAGGCTTTAGGAAAGGTAGGGGGTGTGTGGACCAGGTGTTTATTGTGAACCAGATGAACAAGGAGGCTTTAGGAAAGGTAGGGGGTGTGTGGACCAGGTGTTTACAGTGAAACATATAAGTGAACAGTATTTAGATAAGGCTAAAGAGGTCTTTGTGGCATTTATGGATTTGGAAAAGGCGTATGACAGGGTGGATAGGGGGGCAGTGTGGCAGATGTTGCAAGTGTATGGTATAGGAGGTAGGTTACTGAAAGCAATGAAGAGTTTTTACGAGGATAGTGAGGCTCAAGTTAGAGTATGTAGGAAAGAGGGAGATTATTTCCCAGTAAAAGTAGGCCTTAGACAAGGATGTGTGATGTCACCGTGGTTGTTTAATATATTTATAGATGGGGTTGTAAGAGAAGTAAATGCGAGGGTCTTGGCAAGAGGCGTGGAGTTAAAAGATAAAGAATCACACACAAAGTGGGAGTTGTCACAGCTGCTCTTTGCTGATGACACTGTGCTCTTGGGAGATTCTGAAGAGAAGTTGCAGAGATTGGTGGATGAATTTGGTAGTGTATGTAAAAGAAGAAAATTAAAAGTGAATACAGGAAAGAGTAAGGTTATGAGGATAACAAAAATATTAGGTGATGAAAGATTGGATATCAGATTGGAGGGAGAGAATATGGAGGAGGTGAATGTATTCAGATATTTGGGAGTGGACGTGTCAGCGGATGGGTCTATGAAGGATGAGGTGAATCATAGAATTGATGAGGGGAAAAGAGTGAGTGGTGCACTTAGGAGTCTGTGGAGACAAAGAACTTTGTCCTTGGAGGCAAAGAGGGGAATGTATGAGAGTATAGTTTTACCAACGCTCTTATATGGGTGTGAAGCATGGGTGATGAATGTTGCAGCGAGGAGACGGCTGGAGGCAGTGGAGATGTCATGTCTGAGGGCAATGTGTGGTGTGAATATAATGCAGAGAATTTGTAGTTTGGAAGTTAGGAGGAGGTGCGGGATTACCAAAACTGTTGTCCAGAGGGCTGAGGAAGGGTTGTTGAGGTGGTTCGGACATGTAGAGAGAATGGAGCGAAACAGAATGACTTCAAGAGTGTATCAGTCTGTAGTGGAAGGAAGGCGGGGTAGGGGTCGGCCTAGGAAAGGTTGGAGGGAGGGGGTAAAGGAGGTTTTGTGTGCGAGGGGCTTGGACTTCCAGCAGGCATGCGTGAGCGTGTTTGATATTAGTGAATGGAGACAAATAGTTTTTAATACTTGACGTGCTGTTGGAGTGTGAGCAAAGTAACATTTATGAAGGGATTCAGGGAAACCGGCAGGCCGGACTTGAGTCCTGGAGATGGGAAGTACAGTGCCTGCACTCTGAAGGAGGGGTGTTAATGTTGCAGTTTAAAAACTGTAGTTGATAAATTAGACACATATGCAACTCTTGGGTATGTTTATTGAGGAAACGTTTCGCCACACAGTGGCTTCATCAGTCCATATGAAGGAGAAAATTGAAGAACAGGAGGAGAATGAGGTAATCAGTCCCTCAACCTTGAGTCGATGTGTTCAGTCCATCAATCTTGAATAGAATACGGCATATCAGCGGAGAAGCAGCTTATAAACCGTATTGCAGGAGAGGTGCAGCAGTCATAGGTCGTGTCACATTTGTTCAATGTGGAAGTAGGTCGTGCCCAAGAATTAGGCAAGCGAAGAATTCCTAAGTATTAAGATCCCAAGAAGTTGTAGTGTCTGACAGATTTGTAGATGAATGGTTCAGAGAACCGACACGTTGATAAATTAGACACATATGCAACTCTTGGGTATCTTTATTGAGGAAACGTTTCGCCACACAGTGGCTTCATCAGTCCATACGAAGGAGAAACTTGAAGAACAGGAGGAGAATGAGGTAATCAGTCCCTCAACCTTGATTACCTCATTCTCCTCCTGTTCTTCAAGATTCTCCTACGTATGGACTGATGAAGCCACTGTGTGGCGAAACGTTTCCTCAATAAAGATACCCAAGAGTTGCATATGTGTCTAATTTATCAACGTGTCGGTTCTCTGTGTGGAGAAATTTTCTCCAGGAGGGGGTATCAGCCCCCTTCAGCCCCTTCAGCCCCTTTCAGCCCTGAGGGGCCCAGCCCTCTCAGAAGGGGCAAATATCTTGTTTACTGCTACAGTGAGTAATTGATCACAGATGCCGTACGAGTATGCGTATGCGTGGTCAAATGACCTCTGCTCCTTGCAGTCCAGTGTTGCAAAGTGTATTTTTATAAGAGACAGTACATCTCTTACTTTAGCAGGACAATTAAGGAAAATCCTGCTCCCACTTTATTACCATAGTAAAAATAGTGGACATTGTTGTCTATGCTTAAGACAGCAAGAATCGAGTCAGACACTACTGACCCACTAAGCTTAACCTCAGGGTCAATGACCATGAAGGGTACACAGTACATGTGGCTGGTGTTTATGGCTTGAGTTTGCTGTGTCAGCCTGACCACGATGATTAATCGTAAATAACGTTATACACTTCATTCACTCTACACTATAAATGTCACTGTATAACTGTAATCACACGTGAATATTGCTTACACATATATAAATTTCCCTGTTAATATGTATTTGAAAGCTTACACTTTATATATAAGTTCCTTTAATATAACAGGTAGATCTATAAGAAACAAACTTTAACACAATCTTGTCTCTTAATTTCTGTCTATAAACATTATAAACACTATGTATATACACTCAGACAAACTGAACATCAGTTGGGTTGTTGTTGTCGAAGTCAGCACTTCTCGAGATTGGAGCAGTGGTTGGAGGGTGCCATCACCTGTTTTCTTGTTGGGTGAGTCACCCAGCTCCCGTTTTCTTTGGGTGAACGCTGGGTGAGCGCCCGTTTTCTTTTGGCTGCCCATTCTCTGTGATTGAGTCTGGAGGGACTCATACTGATTTATATTGTAAAACACTAGTATTACAGCTTTTTTCGAAGGACCTTGGCTCATAGGTTATTTGTACACTGTAGTACAACATATTTGGACCACAGTGTGGTCTTTATCCGGTTCGAGCACGACCAATTATGTTGAGAAATGGCATTACCAGTTAAGTTTAAAGACTTATACTTAACTTAAAAGGACAACTCATCGCCTGCACAGCCGCCCCTGCAGACGAGGTCTAGAAGCTGTCGAAACCATCTCAACATGGGCTGTCAAGAAATATAATTTGTAAGATTATAAATTACCCCTAGGGGGTGTTATGTCAGCATATTTCATTCACTGATGGCTGACAAAATACCTACTTGTGTGGACTCAATGGTCCGCATATCACCAGGGTTTATGATAAGTGACTAACTCACGACTTTATACTCAACTGCGCAGTCAATAGTAGTACATCACGAGTTAGAACACTTACCTGGGTATATGTATCTGACCCGTAATTACGCCCGGATATCCATTGAGTTGATTGAAGAATAGTGTTCTTTGAAGAATGTCGCACTACACTCTGTTGGATCGCAACACTCGTTGTTACACTGTTCATCAATAATTGTTCACACAATATCACTAAGAAGTTGATCACACTTCTCTGTAAGTGTTTATCGTGTTTTGTGAGACACTTTGTCCACACTAACGCACAGATCAGTGTTCTTTGTTGGTTATCCTGGCGTCAGTGTCACTCTCAGTAGAGTCAAAAGTAATCTGAAGACGCCACAGCACCCCATGCCGTCACTCCCCTTGCACAAAAAAAATGCTGACCTAGTACTTTTTGCTTCCTTGCCATTTCCTCGATGAAGCAAAGCAGAAGGTTTGATTCTTGCTGTCTTAAGCATAGACAACAATGTCCACTATTTTTACTATGGTAATAAAGTGGGAGCAGGATTTTCCTTAATTGTCCTGCTAAAGTAAGAGATGTACTGTCTCTTATAAAAATACACTTTGCAACACTGGACTGCAAGGAGCAGAGGTCATTTGACCACGCATACGCATACTCGTACGGCATCTGTGATCAATTACTCACTGTAGCAGTAAACAAGATATTTGCCCCTTCTGAGAGGGCTGGGCCCCTCAGGGCTGAAGGGGGCTGATACCCCCCTCCTGGAGAAAATTTCTCCACACTCTGAACCATTCATCTACAAAAAAAACTGTAGTGTAAAGCACCCTTCTGGTAAGACAGTAATGGAATGAATGATCGTGAAAGTCTTTCTTTTTCGGGCCACCCTGCCTTGGTGGGAATCGGCCGGTGTGTTAATAATAATAATAATAATTATTATTATTTCTACCAGTAGATGGTACAACTTATACAGACCATAGCTCACAACAATGACATACTATATAGAAAGTTCCTGGTTATGTAGAGCATTTCCCACAACTTAGGTTAATTTTGTCCCCCAGGATGCCACCCACACCAGTCCACTAACACTCAGGTACCTACTGACTGCTAGGTGAACACTGACAGCAGGTGTAACTAACACCCAGGTACCTACTTACTGCTAGGTGAACACTGACAGCAGGTGTAAGGTAATTAACACCCAGGTACCCACTTACTGCTAGGTGAACACTGACAGCAGGTGTAAGGTAACTAACACCCAGGTACCTACTTACTGCTAGGTGAACACTGACAGCAGGTGTAAGGTAACTAACACCCAGGTACCTACTTACTGCTAGGTGAACACTGACAGCAGGTGTAAGGTAACTAACACCCAGGTACCTACTTATTGCTAGGTGAACAGTGACAGCAGGTGTAAGGTAACTAACACCCAGGTACCTACTTACTGCTAGGTGAACACTGACAGCAGGTGTAAGGTAACTAACACCCAGGTACCTACTTATTGCTAGGTGAACAGTGACAGCAGGTGTAAGGTAACTAACACCCAGGTACCTACTTACTGCTAGGTGAACACTGACAGCAGGTGTAAGGTAACTAACACCCAGGTACCTACTTACTGCTAGGTGAACACTGACAGCAGGTGTAAGGTAACTAACACCAAGGTACCTACTTACTGCTAGGTGAACACTGTCAGCAGGTGCATTCAGGAAGCACGTCATTATTACTATTATTATAATAATTATTATTATTATTATTATTATTATTATTATTATCGGTGGATACATGTACAACACTTGTGACGTTTGTCAAGGGTTGTCTCTCATGTTAAGTTGAGGGGAGGGTGCTGGGGGTCACCGCCCCCTGTGACCCCCTGGAGGGGAGGGTGCTCGGAGTCACCGCCCCCTGTGACCCCCTGGAGGGGAGGGTGCTGGGAGTCACCGCCCCCTGTGACCCCCTGGAGGGGAGGGTGCTGGGAGTCACCGCCCCCCGAGACCCCCTGCAGGGGAGGGTGCTGGGAGTCACCGCCCCCTGTGACCCCCTGGAGGGGAGGGTGCTGGGGGTCACCGCCCCCTGTGACCCCCTGGAGGGGAGGGTGCTCGGAGTCACCGCCCCCTGTGACCCCCTGGAGGGGAGGGTGCTGGGAGTCACCGCCCCCTGTGACCCCCTGGAGGGGAGGGTGCTGGGGGTCACCGCCCCCTGTGACCCCCTGGAGGGGAGGGTGCTGGGAGTCACCGCCCCCTGTGACCCCCTGGAGGGGAGGGTGCTGGGAGTCACCGCCCCCTGTGACCCCCTGGAGGGGAGGGTGCTCGGGGTCACCGCCCCCTGTGACCCCCTGGAGGGGAGGGTGCTGGGGGTCACCGCCCCCTGTGACCCCCTGGAGGGGAGGGTGCTGGGAGTCACCGCCCCCTGTGACCCCCTGGAGGGGAGGGTGCTGGGAGTCACCGCCCCCTGTGACCCCCTGGAGGGGAGGGTGCTGGGAGTCACCGCCCCCTGTGACCCCCTGGAGGGGAGGGTGCTGGGAGTCACCGCCCCCTGTGACCCCCTGGAGGGGAGGGTGCTCGGAGTCACCGCCCCCTGTGACCCCCTGGAGGGGAGGGTGCTGGGAGTCACCGCCCCCTGTGACCCCCTGGAGGGGAGGGTGCTGGGGGTCACCGCCCCCTGTGACCCCCTGGAGGGGAGGGTGCTCGGAGTCACCGCCCCCTGTGACCCCCTGGAGGGGAGGGTGCTGGGAGTCACCGCCCCCTGTGACCCCCTGGAGGGGAGGGTGCTGGGGGTCACCGCCCCCTGTGACCCCCTGGAGGGGAGGGTGCTGGGAGTCACCGCCCCCTGTGACCCCCTGGAGGGGAGGGTGCTCGGAGTCACCGCCCCCTGTGACCCCCTGGAGGGGAGGGTGCTGGGAGTCACCGCCCCCTGTGACCCCCTGGAGGGGAGGGTGCTGGGAGTCACCGCCCCCTGTGACCCCCTGGAGGGGAGGGTGCTGGGAGTCACCGCCCCCTGTGACCCCCTGGAGGGGAGGGTGCTGGGAGTCACCGCCCCCTGTGACCCCCTGGAGGGGAGGGTGCTGGGAGTCACCGCCCCCTGTGACCCCCTGGAGGGGAGGGTGCTGGGGGTCACCGCCCCCTGTGACCCCCTGGAGGGGAGGGTGCTGGGGGTCACCGCCCCCTGTGACCCCCTGGAGGGGAGGGTGCTGGGGGTCACCGCCCCCCTGTGACCCCCTGGAGGGGAGGGTGCTGGGGGTCACCGCCCCCTGTGACCCCCTGGAGGGGAGGGTGCTGGGGGTCACCGCCCCCTGTGACCCCCTGGAGGGGAGGGTGCTGGGGGTCACCGCCCCCTGTGACCCCCTGGAGGGGAGGGTGCTGGGGGTCACCGCCCCCTGTGA